>NC_046164.1:27844018-27894018 GCF_011064425.1 Rattus rattus
ATCTGTGCTTCGTTCAGTTGCACGATATTGCTCTTTTTACTATGTTCATAGCAGCATTATTTATAATATTGAAGCTGGAAGAACACGGGTGTCATCAACAAGTGAGTGGATTCAAAATGGTACACATCTACACAATGGAGATTACTACTCATTATCAAAACAATGACTACATGAAATTGTAGGCAAATGGATATTACAAATATCATCACATCAGTGAATTTATAATCACACGGTATTTCAACAAAGATAGTAGCAGCAGCCTATCGGGTCATGAAAAACGCAAGCTCCAAGAATGGAAGATAAGTTGGAATCTCAAAAGTAGCAATAAACATGGCTTATAATTTACGGTATGTAAATGATGTATTCTGTTTGTTTACAGCTGTATTTCTGGGAGATTCATTAAGCAATGCCCTGGCATGGATTCTGAACTTGGGAGCTTAATCTCTCTGTAATGGCATGGATTGTCAGCAGGGTCAGAACTAGTGTAAGAGCTTCTAAGGAGGATGAAAGATGAAAAGCCCAGGGAGAAATATTATCACAGGTAAATAGAGCTAGATGGGTTTCAGGACACAGAGTTATTCCTAATCTTTCTTCTCTCAATGTGAGTGGATTGGAATGTCACCCATGTTGGTGTACTTGTTCCCCAGTGCCATTTGGGAAAGGAGCGCTAGTACTGAGGCTTTATGGAAAATATGCACTAGAGAGGGTGCAAAACCTTGCTCTTGGTTCCCCTGTGTTTCTAGATGGTGACAAATATGTTCCAATATAACTTCTGGCCAGTGACTTCCTGTCATTCCGTCTTAACTGCATACAACTCTGCCTTTCAGACCATAGGATAGTGGCACCTTCCTTTAGATTTCAGCACTGGTCAAGGTATGTCATTACAGAACAAATATTTAATGGTTATAACCATTCACACAGTTCTTGGAGACAAAGATTGTTGAGGAGAGTTAATCCAATTTAGAAGGAGAAATATAAGCAGCCATTAATCTAGGTCTTTACTGCCAGCAGTGTGAGTAAAGGTTCTCCAGACAATCAGTTCTAATGCATCACTCTAGTAGTATTTCTAGCAGGCCACCAACTGATCTTTGTAATGGGTATGGGGAATTTTCATATGTGGAATGATGTTAATTCTATGCATCACAATGATTTTTGAATACTATTAATTTTTGAAAAGTCTTTTCAACACTTACTGCATTTATTTTAAACTGAAGACAAACAAAGAACAAACTAGTCAGAAGGTGACCTAATGAAGATGGAGTGAAAGGTCCTTACTGTCAATCATGTTTTTCCAGAGCAAACTCATTTCATCCAAACAAAAGATACTTGTAGCAAACATAGATCTTTTTTATATTGCTTCTAAAACAAACAGCAACAATGAAACATTTGCTTCCCTAAATATTATTTTTCATTAGATCCTCGATAATTTCTGTACAATCCTTTTGGCCGTATTCACCTATCTTAAGTTTCTCTATTTTAGACATTCCCCATATTCAACTTTGAGCCTATAGTGTGTAGTTAACCTCAAAATGTCACAACCCTACTAAAATGCATTTGAAGTCATCTCACATATCTGCAGTCCTCATCTCATGGGATTGTGTTTTGTCTTTTCCTCTTTAGCAGGTTTGACACTGGTTGGGTTGGCCTGGGTAACTACCTGATTGAAATTATATATATTACTTTTCTGACACATCTAAGCATAAACTTCTTGATGTTATCCACTATCATATTCAAGACCATTCCTGTGCTTGTTTCTTCCAAGATCACTTTAGGCCTTGACAGTGCAGCAGATTCAATAGCAACAACAAGCGGCATTATCTATCAGTGTCTCTAACAAAACATAAATGTAAAATTCTCAATAATGTGTTTATAAATTGAACTGGGTACCAATATTATCCATCTCATAATTAACCAGCTTTAATCCAAGTAGCTTTACAAGATTGGGTGAACATATGAAAATAAATAAGTTCAGTCACCACAAACATCAAGTTGCCGTCCCACATGATCATATTAGATGTTTGAAAAGACTGTCAAATCCATCTAATCTCTTCATGGTAGTTCTATAAACAAGGAAATGGAGTTAGAGGTAGCTTTCTCATCTCTACATTTAAATTGCTGTTAGTAGATGTATATCTTATTGTGAATAACCCAAGACTGAAAATGAATAGTGAAAACAAAAACATGTGTCTTCTCTTTTTATTTTCATTTTAAATTATAGAATAGTAGCTTTGAATGGGTAAGTGAAGTTGTTCTATAACATACTCTCATAACTAAAAGTGATTTAGTACTCTAAATAGTGTGAGGTTAACTTCTTGCTCTATTCTTACAATTGTAAGTTTGTAATATAGATGAGGCATTTCATGGGAATCTGAAGAGAAATGATGTGGAACTTAGAGGAGAAGGTTTGTACAGTAGCACATATCATCTTCCCTGAGAAGATGTTTAAACAGTGATTCTATATATGCCTCAAAGAAGAACCTAGATGTTAACATCTTACTAATCACTTCACCAACATAGTAATATTCAGAATGATTCTTAGTGTATACTAGTTTTTCTCTCATTATCCTCTAAGGTGATATTCATAGTTATAATACAGAGCAGATCTTCAAACTGGTGATTTTCCTCAAGGTTTCTATTTGACGTTCATATATCTGTCTGGCCGGTGGGAAGGTCTTGGAAGGTGCTATGTCTAAAGGAAAAACGTTTTGACATACTTTCCATTCAAAATACCTACACAATAATATAGTCGTAATGAGTCTTCCTGATTTGAAAAATTCATAATTTTTTTATCAAAGGTAAAATTCGTAAAAGTACATACTCAAGGATGAGTCAAATATGGGAAATTCAGAATATCAGCTCAAACTATTTAAAATAATGTAATATCAGTGCAAGAAATTATAAAATACAATAGTAAATTTACTGACACAAACTTTATTACCACAACTCATTATCATTTGATGATGACTGACATGTACTACTACCTGAGGTCTTTAGATATCCATGTGAGGAAAAATTACAAAGTTATGAGGCTAGAAATATTATTATACATATTTGAAGAGTTATTGATTCCATGCACTCAGAGATGTATGTAGGTAGTGGGATACTACTGTGACTGGTTCTCTGCTGTCTGCCTACTGCTGGCAATTGCTGGGCTGTTTCAGGTCTCCTGCACACCAGTGTGCACGCTTCTCAGAAAGAGTGGGTGTGATGAGTAGCCATCTCAAAGGTTGAATGTGTGCCCATCGTGGTGCCATTTTATAAAAGCCAGACTATATAAAAGGCTGGGAAGCAAGAAAAAATGTGAATAGATGGAAAATGTGGTTGCTAATGTGACCCCACTTTGGGTGCTCCAAGCAAAATAGTACAGACATACGTGAGGTTTTCAACCAAACTCTCTAAGTTCTGGTCCATTTTGAAACTCTAGTACTATAAGGCCATCTCTGAAAATGAAAAAGATGATTTTTGTCAGAAGAAAGGCCCAGTTTTGAGCATGATATGTTTTTTTTCCTGCTTTAGAACCAAGTACCAATGTAAGTACCAAATATTTAATCATTTAAATCCTAGAAACATTGGGCCGTGTCCAGGTAACTTCATTGCTTATGTAGTCATTTGTCTTCATTCTATTATCATGGATGGTTCTTGTTTTGGACTTCAGAAACATCGACCATCATTTTATATGCGTCATTAATTTATTTTCAACAAACATCACCGGAAGTTGTTTCTCTGTAATGAATTATTTTTGTTTAATAATGCAGTAGAATAAGAATGCAGATATACTGGATGCAATTTCATTTCTTTGATATATGAAGACAGGTACCTCAAGTGTATTAGTAATTAAGGCTTTGGTGTTGACTTATTTCATATTGCTCACCATGATTGATTCAATTTATATAGAGATCTTTGCTTATGTGTCCCTGTCCTTTGGTCGCCTTTGTTATAATGTAGCAACTTCAAGGATGAAGCATGACTGGTTCTCAATTTTCTTATCTGCGTGCGCTTGACCTGCTAGTCATTTGGAGAAATGTCTCAGTCGTGTATTTAAATTCACTACTAATGGGTAGAATGAAGAGAACTTCAGTAAACAGTCTAACGACCAGAAATAAGAATAATATTATAGGAAAAGTGGTTATTCAAAACACATTATTATAGAGATTAGAATAAATTTATAAAAAATAAAATTGTTACCATTAGCAGGTAAAATAATTAAGATTAAAATATCTACACAGCAATCTATGATTTTGGTATAATTTATCGGAAAAATCATAGGATAGCTTTTACAGAAATAATAAAAACAGAACACTGCTGGCTGACAGAATAACAGAAGACTTTGAAAACGGTAACACTGAAGAACCAAACTAAATGCTTTTTACATATATCAAAAGTAACAATATCATAATGAAGATATACAGAACTGACAAAAGAAAACAGAAAAGTTCTAAAGAATAAAATAGTTACACAGAAATAAACATAAGCATATAGGATAAAATGACGCTAAAGTTCATATGAGAAAAGAATGTTCATTCCAATAATGGGGAGGCAACCTAATTGCTCAGGCAAAAAAATGAATAAAAAAGAATGTTCCATTATGAGCTACTTATGCGTACACTTCAAACTATGTGCTCAAATTGGCGCAGTCCTTTTCTAGCAGGTAATTCCTCCACCTAGATGAACAATGGAGGGATAGAAAATAAAATAGATGAATGGTTTTAGGCATACAAAAGAATCAAGCCAAAGGATTAAATTTTGATGTAAACCTGGAAAACTATAACACTCATATAAGAAAATATATATTGAAAAAATGATTGTACCCAGTGATCTTGTATAAAAAACTTCATGGAAATGGTAGGCCCAGGTAACAAAGCAAATAAAATGGAATAAATAGACCATATTAAATTATATAATGAAAGAAAAAATAAATAAATGAGCAGATTATCTGAGAATATCAGAATAACATGTAATATGTTAAAGTATCCCAAATATATAAAAGGCTGCCTGCAATCTAATTTTCCTTCAGCATCAAAATGATACATGCAACGTTTGCTTTGTTATAAATCCTATATATATGACTTAATGTTTATCTTTTCATTCTAAGCTGTGTATTTTGCTTTCTCTCTCCAGAAGGGCAGGGAATAAAATATCCCTCATTTCTCTGCCAAAGGCTCCTGTGAAAATGACTTCTTTACTAGAATGATCAATATTACGAAGAATGCTGCCAAAAGATTCTATTTTGCTGTCGAGATATGAGCAAAACATACAAACAGATTTCCTTTTGGAATTACAGTTTTACTTGTAGTTAAAAATAATGAATACATACAAATCCATGGGGTTTTTAAAATTAAGGAAGCATGATTTTTCATAAACCTGACTGACAATTTAAGAGAAAGTGTGTCGTAAGTTAATCCTGAACGGCAACTAATTGGAAAAGCAGGTTCAAATTATTATGGAGTTTCATCTTCTCAATTACTTTCAAAAATATCAGCATGTTCATCTTCATGATCCCACAGTAAAATCTTCTGAATATTACCTAGGTCTTTAATAATTCTTATTGACACACATATTGACTCCAAGTCAAAGTTGCCTGACAATCAATGTGAAGTTCTACTAACAATTTAAATATAAGAAATGATAGCATAAAATCAATAGTGATGATAATCTATGTGAACCTGGTAACATTGCAAAAAGAAAACTTTTAATAGTTTATCTCCCATACCATTGTTTTCATGGTAGAGACTTGAATTCTAGAACATGAAATATGAACAGCATTATAAATGCTCACTACAATCAGAGCAAGGAAAGGGATTAACTAAACATTGAAACGAATCCTGGCCTGCCCATGCAGAACATCAGGAAATTTAATGTACATTCATAACACCTGAGCACAGTTTGTGAAACCGTCTACCAGGTCACTCCAGGCCAGACCTTTGTGGCTTTGGTGGCCATTTTAGAAACATGTTACTAGGGATCTGCTGTCAGAACACTAGTTTCTACTTCAAAGTTCCCCACATTGGGAAATGTTGGAAACAGGAGGTAGTCAGCTAAGGAATATGGCTCATCGGAAGCCTAGAAGACTAGTTATGCTTTCGTGTGACTTTGAAATGTATTTGGACTTTAGGGGCTGAGAATCGTGACATATTCTTGCTGACTGATAATGAATTCAACATAAGCATATTATTCCTCAGATGTTATTGGTTTGGTGACTGGTATCTAAATATTTTGAAGATTTTGGAATCTTTGATTTAAACTGTATTACTGCTATTAAGAAAGAACTTTCTCAACCCAGAACTTCCAGGGATAAGCCACTGCCTGAAAGACTGTACATGGACTGACCTGGACTCTCCTGACCTCATAGCGTAGCAGTGAATATCTCACCAAAGTAAGAGCGCAGTGGAAGGAAGCCTGGGTCGCAAGACTGAACCCCAGTGGAACCAGACTGTTGGGGTGGCAATGGGGGAGGGTGGGGAGGGTGTGCCCATGAGAGGAGGATGTCTTGCTTAGAGAGCAGGAAGACAACACTTTCAAAATGTATATAAAATATTCAAATCATGCTTTCAATCAAAGTGAAATCTAGTGTACCATGTGATTTTACCCTTCAGTTCTGTTAGAGTTAATAGTATAATTGGAGGCTCACACACCAGAAGCCGAACACTCATTGTATATCAGCACAACAGACATCTGGCGGTATGAATCTGACCTATCTATCACGTTCTGTAATTATTGGGCTCCATAAATAATGACTATTCCTTCTGTCGAACCTGGGTTTAAATATGGATGCCACTCATCCTTCTTCTCAACCCTAAATGACGCTGGACTTAACACAAAAACCACATTTTTTCTAGGCAGAACAAGAAATAATTATACATTCTATAATGTTGTTTTTGACTAGCAGAACAAAAAAGGATGAGAGGCGTGGAGTGGTTTCCTGGGCTCTTCTGCTTCAAGATGACTTATTTCCCAGTCCACTGAGAGTGTAGTGTTTTTATTCAATGAGATCCAAGCATTCTACCTTGCTGCTTCTATTTTTATAAGACAAAAGTGAACTGCTTCTGCTCAAAAGAAGAACTGTACTCCATTATCTTTCAATAGGCCTGAAATGATTTGTTCTCAAACATCTTTCCCGCTGTCATACAGATGTGTTACAAGAAATCAATTGCTATGAATTTTCCTCATAATTTACACAATTTCAGTCTTGTGTCACAACTAATGTTTCTTATATATTGCAATGGAAAATCAATTAGAAACAAAATCACCTGCTCCTTTCCAGAGGTAGGTTGTTATCAATATTTTGGTTCCCAGATTCTTTGTTCATTTTATTCAGTTCCTCATTTATAGTCTCTTGAGGAAGAACACAATATGTCTTCTAAGGGAGAGACTAGCAAGCCCTTAAATATTTTCTTCACTACAAATTTATTCCATCATTTTCTCCCCCTTTTAGAAAAATATGCAGTTCTTAGTTTTTTGTTTCTGGTGGCTTAGCTGGGGCTTATATTTCTGAGTTTATTTGATGTTATTTTTGTTTATTTGTTTGGTTTCTGTTGTTTCCTGCCATAATCATCTGGCTCTCAAATCATTTTCATTATCATCCAATTCAATAAGCAATTCTATATTTTCAATGGATTTTTTTAAGTGCAACTGTAGTCTTTGTCAGTTAACTCAGGACCAAACCTGTCTATGCTTTCTTTCTTTCTATTTTGAGAATGTATTTTTGTTTTTATTGGATATTTGTTATTTACATTTCGATGTTATTTTCTTCCTGATCTGAAGCAACGAAATCCAATCCTCCTTCTTGAGTTCTCCCCTCCCTATCCATCTACCTCCTGCTCTGGCATTCCCTTAGAATGAGAATTCCCAGGATGATCCTCTTCTTCTGAGGTGTCCAACAAAATGTTTTCTGCACATATGCAGCTGGAGCCATAGGTTCCTCCATATGTGATGCTCTTTAGTTGTGAGATGCTTGTCACTGGGAGCTCTGGGGTGTGTCTGGTTGATAACATTGTTCTTCTGATGAGCTGCAACCTTCAGCTATTTTAATGCTTTCTAGTTTACTCAATGAGATCGCCACTGCTCAACAGTTGGCTCTGACATCTGTCTCTATTTTGTCAGATTCCCTTGGAGCCTCTCCAGAAGACAACTATATCTGGATCTGTCAGCCTGCAAACACTCGCATCTATAATATTTTCTGGTTTTGTGTCAACCTCTATAGGATGGATCCAGACGTGTAACAGTCTAGTGCTATTCCTTCAGTCTCTAAGCCACACTCTGTCTCCATAATTCTTCCTTGAGTATTTGTTCCTCCTTCTGGAGAAAGACTGAAATATCCATCTTTGTCCCCATTCTTCTTCTTCAGGCTTCAATGTGCTCTATGAATTGTATTCTGTTTGACTGTCATATCAACAAGTACTGCATTCATGTGTGTTCAACGCAGCAGCTAGATGTAGAACTCGCTCAAGTGATATTTTTTCTAATTCTGTTTGCCTAATAATTTCGTATATAGTTCCCAAACCTAGACAATATTGCTGATGCCAAAATGGTACTGACGAATGATGACAATGTCACGAGAGTCTCAGCATGAAGACAAATACTGGTGAAATACAGCAATGTAAACCATCGAACTGAGGTACCCATTCGGAGGAGGTTTTGAACTGTCTGAAAGTACTTGTGACCCCATAAGTCAACAATAACAGCAAACAGGGCTTTGGGACTAAGCACTACCTAGTAGTGCATAGACCATGAAACCAGCTGCATGTAGCAGGAAGCCTTGTTGGTATTCAGTGGGAGGCCCTTACTCTATAGAACACCTAGAACCTCCAGTGTAGTGGAATATCAGGTCAGAAGGGATGGTTGGAAATAACACCTCCTAGAAGAAGGGAAGATTGGGATGGGATGGGAAAACAGATCAGGAAGCTTTCAGAAGGGTAACATTTGAAATGTAAATGGTATACCAACAAATTCTTTCTTCAAAAATAAGTAATTACATTATAATTCATGACAATGGCAAAATTGATTCACCGGTGTATGTCAGAATATGGTATTCCCTATAGTTCAGGCTCACCACAAGTTAAGGAACTGTGTAAAGGTCTCAACATTGGAAGGATGAAAGCCCTATTGATTTCAGCATGGCTACTTGCATCATCAGATTCTATCCTAATGTAAAACACATGGCCTCAACAAACTAAACTAATACTGACAATGTCAGATTAAACCTAAAAATTATGACACTGCATCAGAACCGTTTTCTGTTATTACTTTTAGATATTCTGTTATAGCATCCACAAAACTATTAACATTGATATTGTGAAACACTTTCCTTTCTTACTGAAGATGAATTTCAATCTCTCATAATCATGCATTTCTTTCCTTATTCTTCCTCAATATAGTAGATAAAAAAATATACCCAATAACCTAATTGACATATATGAAGCAGATTGAATTTATTGCCAGTTTGTTCCATGAGCCAAAGACAGCAAATATATATGTATGCTTATGTGCAGGAGGACATAATGGTGAGTTATGTCGTATCTCACTATGGCTCCTTCTTTTCATGAATATGTTTCTGAATTTGGTTATTTTAAAACTTGTAGTCAATTTGGATCAGATTTTTTCTTTGTTTCTGTTTCCCTAGGTTTCATGGCCATCAGCTTCTGGTTTCTGTGCTTCTTCAAGTAGTGTCAGGGATGAGACTTGGGGATTAGACCAGTTGATGGCTGGCTATCCTCCTCTCAAGCTCTAGTCACCATTGCCGCTATCTGAGTAGGATGGTTGGGTTTGGAAAGGGGTTTGACTGGATTACGTGGAGTTCCACCGATAGAAAGCATCTGGATTTATCCAAACTGGCTGTCTTTGGCTATAGTCTCAGCCTAGGGTCTTCATGGGGTCTCCACCTCCCACCAGGTTTCAGAAACCTTAGTAATTTCTACATCTCCTACCTCCCAAATGGTGAAATTATGAATTTCCTCTCCCTTTTCTTTCTCTGTACCTCCCTCTCCTCTCAACTAGTACCTCTGGTTATCTTTTAACACGATCTACTGAAATCTAATATTTCCTGCTTCATGGGTAGTCTGGCTCCATATTTGGGTCCTCAAGTGTTCACTTGAATCTGGTGGTCATGGTTGGTCCTTGCAATTCATCCTTTAACCTTCACCAATCTCCGTGAAATAGTGGCTATTCATGTTTTGTCTTTCTGGTTCTGGTTTCTGTCTACTCTGAGGCTTTCTAACTGCGGAAAAAGAACATCTGTTGCTATCATTTGTGGATCCCAATGAGTTCAGTTTATTTTTCCCAGATTGCAAGAATTACAGAGTTATGGATTTCATTTCAACTCAGCAAATAGTTAAACTTACACAAGTGTTGGTAAAATCCCAGATAATAAAGGTTGCTGATTTTCTTGTTTATAACCACGAAAGCATGTTAGGTGAAGTGGTGGATTGCCGCCAAGAAAGCAGAACTAGTCTGGGCTTCAAGTTCCAGAAAACGAGTCATGACAAAATGCATAATAACGCCTCATCTTTGAATTGTGGCTGAAATATCTCATAAGCCGACGTGTGGAACATATAACCTGTGTTAATGATGGTCAGATTTAAATAGTGGTATACCCCATTATAAAACTGCTTTATGTCTGTTTTATTAGTCTGTACTTTTTGCTTCTTGAGGTTCTCCCCCAACCTCTCCCTTTCTTGTAATATTAGTTATATAATTTCGATCAAACATATTTATGATCCATCAGTGGATATTTTCTTTCGCCTGGCTTTGGAATTATGAGGGGTCTGTGGTTTTGAACACCTCAGGTTTCTCATGGAAAGAATTGGAGAATTAAATAACTGTAATTCAACTTTGATCTCAATGTTCTTTGATGTTGGAAAGCCAGTTGGATGTGGCCTTATAACACAGAAAATAAATTACATAATGGTTGTAAAATCTAGGCAAAGCTTTGAATTTATGGGCCGTCAGTTGATGTTATGTAATATTTTAGCCTAGGGTTAGTGTAAATAATTAATCATTCTATCTGAATTGAATAAAGACACATAATCGATTTTGGTTTTAGAACCGGCAGGATGGAAGTATTCTCATTCCAACCTCTCAGCCATAATGTAACTTTTACTTTCTGTTTCCTGGCCACATGCTCACAGTCCATCTCCTCCCATGGTGGCTTCCTTCACCTCTGTGTCCTTTCTTCTTCATCCCCCACCCGCACCCTCATGATCCTCAGGTTCATCTTTCTCATCTGCTGCCCAATCACAAGTCTAGCTAACATAACCAGTGGGGAGTTAGGTGTTAGCAAGGTTTACAACATCATTTTAGTGTACTGAAATCTTCTCTTTGAGAACAGCCAGATCCTGAGAGAGGCAGTATTTGCTCAGAATACAAGCTGTTACCCAGCCCACACTAGATTGGCCCATATTAGGTATATATGGTTTTCAGTCAGTTATCACTGGATCTTTAATTTCTAATTGTGTAATATCTACCTGTTATACTATTTTGTTGTAAGAGAAAATGAATTTATGTATTTTAAGAACTGTATTTGATACAGTGAAAGTGCTCCAGTAGTCTGAGCCATCAACAACTCTTAGCAGGAGACCTACGTTGAGTTCCTACCATCAGCAAGAAGGCTCATGAGCAATAACTTCAGTTCTACTGGGGATCCAATTCCTCCTCTAGCTTCAGAGCTCATCCGCCGAATGTGACCCATATGATATCATACATAGAATAATACCACATTAAATTTTAAAATCCTCAAAGATGTGGGATGCATTTTTATTTTACCAATACCTCTTTTATTTTACCAATGCCATCTTCTATTTTATTTTTGTAGTTTTCAAAAATTATTAGTACTAAATTTTAGTATAAAGATTAACCCAACATACTTTTTGCTTATTATTAAAGACAATAAACTACAAAAATAACACATTTATATCTGTAACAGTCTCATTACTACAGAGTTAAATAAACAAGAAAAAAAAGGAAATTAAATGAACAAAACAAACCACAATCTCAACAACAAGAAACTCAATAAGTTACATTTGAAACAAATAAACAACAGAGCCAATAGCGTGGGATAGGAATGCCCTCTGATTATTCTCTCTTTACTTTTAGAAGAATGGTTTCTCATTACACACAGTAAATAAGTGGCATGGTTACCACTTTTACTATTAATGGCATTGGCAATGAAAAATACTTTAAAGGTAGTTGGGACAAAGGCATTTGGTGCCTTAAACTGATGAGACATGCGAGTTAGGAGATAAATTGTTGAGAATTGCTTCAAATGAGTCTTATTCTTCTTTCCTATACTGCAT
Source organism: Rattus rattus (assembly GCF_011064425.1). Taxonomy (NCBI): domain Eukaryota; kingdom Metazoa; phylum Chordata; class Mammalia; order Rodentia; family Muridae; genus Rattus; species Rattus rattus. Next base: position 27,856,306 of record NC_046164.1, read on the forward strand.
GGATTTCTGTTGAATTTTCCGCTTCTATGATGTGTAATGGCCCATTGTGATCCTTTAACCAACAGCTCAGAGTCTGCTTACTCCAGCACATCTCAAGCAACATTAGAATTGATTTTGTTATCGGATCTCTAGCGCCCTCCTCATTTATAGTCACCTTAATTATTTAAAAATTCAGCTATCAAAATGTTTAGTGATTTGACATCTAATGAAATCCATTCTGATTTACTGCTGAGCTAACGAGAATTGTCATGCATAATTTTAGAAGGTAGGGCAGAAAATGAGATAAGCACTGCATTGCTCAGAGATGATACTCTGGCTCCAAGCCAATTGCCAAGGTCACGATGTATGAGAACGCTTTTTCTGTAGAATGAGAGTCGAAGATTTTCTAAAGTGTCAATACGTATTAATATGCAAACATTTTCATATTCTAATCAGTTCATTTTATTCAATAGAGTTGCACAAAACTACACTAATTTAATGTAGCAAAGAAAATATTGAGAATGTAGTTTAGGCTTAAATCATTTACCTTTCTCCAGATGACGGAAAGAGTTGACCACAAAGTGAGAACCTCTACAGAAGAGGGCGACTGGACAGGGAAGAACAGTGGAGAAGGGTTCACAATGGTGAAAGGAAAATGAAGTGGCAAGTTGAAGGAAAGCTTTAAAAAAATTGATGTTGCTCATTCATTAATATAATAAAAAATTAATGGAAAAAAATGTTTTATGTTTATAAGCATGGAAACAGATTTATTCTGGATTGGCCTAGTTTTCATTTTCTTAAAAGTGATTTTGAGCTTGATTCTTAGTTGATGAATGTTAAGGCCATTTACCTTCGAAACCTTTAATTTTAGTGCTAATTAGTTATAAATTCCTCCCTCTCTTCTTAACCATCCCATATCACCCTGTACCAAAATTGAGTCTGATAGCATAAATTAATACTTATTATTGCTGCATTGCCATTGGGTATATTTAATTTATCAGCAGAAAGTGGGAAATTAAAATATTGGGCTTTACGCAATTCTTACATAATATGTTTCTTGAAAAAAAACTAATTAGTTTCTAGAGATCTTGTTTTGGCCTCAAATGAGTCCCCATAGTCCTGAACACCAATATAGGACAGGTTCTTACAGACTCATTGGGTTGAACAATATCAATGGCCGCGGGGACAGTGGAAGGAAAAAAAACCCTCTCCTTTGCAATGAGGAGCATTGACAAAGGAAAATTGTGGCATCTACTTACTGAAAGCACATTGAGACTATTTTAAAATCACTGGATCAACATGTCTTTCTGAGGGATATTTTTCCTGTCAAAGTGATTGAAAAACAGATGCATTTGGATTAAGATTATCTGGTGAGGATATGTTAGTGGTTGTTTGAAAACCATTTATTTTACCTAGGACAAAGAAACAACACATTGCAATATCTTTCCAAGCAAAGCATTATATAAAGAATAGATTAAAAGACTTAAAAGTAAATTTCAACATACTAAAAAATAGTTCTGTTTCATTAATGTCTAACTAAAAGGGAAGTCTTTTCATATTTATCGAATAGTGTCCATAAGCCTTGCTCCTCTCATATGCTATGGCTGAAATCTCAGAAGGTTAATTGTGATGCTTCCCCTTCTTAAAAATTACTAGTATTATTCAACTAAGAGAGATGACATAAATCTGAAAAGCTAGCTTGGGAGGAGATCACACTAGCGATGAGCACCATAATTGCTAATCTCAGTTAGCTGTTGAATAAGTAAAAACAAACAAACAAAACTACTATTACATATTTTAAGTGAAAAAAATTCAATCATTATTTGTATAACAAAATTAAAACTATAATTGAATAATGAATACAGAATGCTTATATTTAGCGAATGCAAATAATATTAGACTAAATGCCAATAGCTGGCCTGAAAAGCAAAAAAACATTTCAGAGTGATAGCCTACTTTTACTCAGGCCACAAATTATTTAGTTGTGTCTTCCATTAAAGTCTTGCCCCAATTTTAATTTAATCTTTTTCTACATTTCAGACTTTTATAAATCCTGGGCCGCAGCTCTGGCTTTCCATATCCTATGGTCTCCACCCGTCTCCGTGAGGCTGTCGCCTCCCACCCCCACCCACAAAGCCTCCTCCTCCCTGGGCCTCAGTCTCTCTTGAGTTTAGGTGCATCTTCTCTCGACTGAGGCCAGACCTGGCAGTCCTCTGCTGTATATGTTGTTGGAGCCTCATTCCAGCTGAAGGTGCGTGCTGCATAGTCTGGTCGACCCAGTGTCTGAGGAGGCTCCCAGGTCCAGATTGAATTCAGTGAGACTTGTTGAAAGTCTAACTCCTGCAGTAGTGGCCCTCCTCATCAGCTTTTACAGCACACTAATTAAACCCTGAGGTCCTTGCAGCTGTCCATTGTGGTAGATGTAAATGTGTACATACAGACTCCTTTCAGCTGCTTACAGTTGGAGTCTTTGTGGAGCAGTCACGATGAGACCACGTTTGTGAGCATGCTCATGGCATCAGTGATGATCTCCGACCTTCGGACCTCATAGATCCCACTGGGCCTGTCGCTGGACCTTACTTTCTCTCAGGAAGTAACATCTCCATTTTTCTGTGCCTACAATTTTACACTGCTTGCCAAGAAACAATTGTGGGTCAGGATGCTGGCTAGTGGGATGTACCTTCATCCTTCTTCATTGATGCACTGTCTCTCTCACTGGAGGTAGAGCTCTACGAGTTTCCTCTCTCTCTCTCTTCGTGGGACTCAACTTCATCTAGGGTCCTCTCTTTGAGATCCTAGGGGCTCATCCTTTCGGTCTTTGGTATATTCTATAGGATCCCCATACCTGCTCCCTTCTGGGCTGCTGTTTCCATTCTGCCTAGCCTCAGGAGTTTGAGTCAGCATCTAACCCACCACCTGAGTCATCAGTTTTCCTCTTCCCTCCCTGTCCTCCTATTCTCCCAGAGTGGCTCTCCCTGCCCACCTCCTGTGATTGCTTTCTTCTCCCTCCCAAGTGAGATTGAGGCATCCTCACTTGGGCCCTTCTGCTTGTTAACCTTTTAAAGTTCTGAGGATGGTATCCTGGGTAATCTGCACATTTTTGGATAATATCCACCTATTAGTGAGTACATACTATGTGTGTCCTGTTGGCTCTAAGTTACCTCACTTAGGATGATATTATCTAGTTCCATCCATTTGCCTGAAAAATTTGTTCATAGTAGCTGAGTAGTATTTCATTGTGTAAATGAAACTCACTTTCTATATCCATTCCTCTGTTGTGGGACATTTGGGTTGTATCCAGCTTCTGGCTATCACAAATAAAGCCTCTATGAACATAGTGGAAAGTGTGCCTCTTTAATATGGTGGGGCATCTTTTGGGTATATGCCCAAGAATGGTATAAGTTTGGCTAATAGCCACTTAAAACCAGATATATAGAAATTAATAGAAGAGAAAGTGGGGAAAAGCCTCGAACACTTAGGCACAGGGGAAAATATCCTGAACAGAACACCAATGAGTTATGCTCTAAGATCAACAATCATCAAAAGACCTCATAAAATTGCAAAGCTTCTGTATGCAAAGGACACTGTCAATAGGACAAAACAGCAACCCACAGATTAGGAAAAGAGCTTTACCAATCCTACTCTGATAGAAAGTTAATATCTACTATACACAAAGAACTCAAGAAGTTGAGCTACGAGAATCAAATAAACATGCTGAAATGAGCACCACAGGCAAAAACAGTATAAAACTGTGTAGATACAGAATGGCCAAGCTTTTCAGGCTTCCTAAAATTGTTGGACATCCTTAGTCATCAGAGGACATACCAAATCAAAACAATCTAGCTCTCCACTCCCAGTCAGGTCCAGCTAAAAGATCAAAACTCAGGTGACAGCAGATGCCTGTGTGGACATGAAGACACTCCACCATTGTTGGTGGGATTTGCAAGCCCTGGTACAACCCTCTGGAAATCAGTTCGACAGTTCCTCAGAAAATTGGACAAAGTACTGTTTGAGGGACCAGCTATACTCTCCTGGGCATATATCTAAAAAATTCTTCAACATATAACAAGAGGCATGGTCCTGTATTTTATAGCCTTTTATAAGAGCCAACTGGAAAAGACTTCAGATGTCTTCAATGGAGGAATGGATACAGAAAATGTGGTACATTTACACAATGAGTACTATACTCGGCTATTAAAAACAGCGACTTCATGAAACTCATGGGCAAATGGATGGAGCTAGAAAATATCTTCTAGTGACATAAAGCCAGAAGGAAAACACTACCTGTATATATACTCACTGATCAAAGTCCAAGATGTTACCATGAATACTGTGATTTTATCTCTACTGCTCTGTAGTGCAACTTAAGTCAAGTAATGAATTCCCCAAATATTTTTGTTGACTTAAATTGTTTTTTTTTATGGATTTTTGCTTTTTCAGATGAATTTGAAAGTGCTCTTTTCCATGTCTTTGATGATAATTGTTGGGATTTTGATGAGATTGCCTTTATTCTGTGGTGTGAATTTGGTAGGATGGACATTTTTACTGCTATTTTCTGTAATCCATAGAACTCAGGAATCTCTCCATTTTTGAAATTTACTCAGTTTTCTTTCTTGAAGCAATTTTTATTTTTTTTCATACAGATCTTTCACTTGTTTGTTTAGAGTTGCTTCAGCATATTTTATATTATCTAAATGGGCATTATGCAGAATCTTGTTTCTAATGTCTTTCCTCATCCTGAATTTATCATTACAACATACAGGAAGGGTCTGATTTATTGGAGTTAATTTATATTCACTGAATTTGCTTTAAAATTGATTATCAACTGCTAGAAGTTCTGTGGTAGAATTTTTAGGGTCATTTATGCTTACATTATCATATCATGTGCAAATGTGATACTTTACTTCTTCTTTGCAATTTTTATCTCATAAGTCTCTTTTTTGTTGTCTTATTGCTCTGCTTCAATTTTGACTACCATATTGAATTGATATGGAAAGAATAGACATTCCTGTCTTGTCCCTGAATTTTATAGTTGATTCAAGGATCTCTCATTTAATGTTTTTATTGGCTGTTGGTTTGTAGTAAATTGCTTCTATAATGTTTGGTGTGGGCCTTGATTCCTGATCTGTCAATATTTTTTAACATGAAGAAAGTGTTGTTAGCTAAAGGCTGGTCTTCAATAACAACAAAAACTTAGAAAGGCTCATGCCCATGGAAACTCTTAACTCCTACTCAGTGATAACTTGGTCAAGGAAGAAATAAAGACAGAAATTAAAGGCTGTTTGGAATGCAATGAAAATGATGACACAGCGTACTCAAACTTATGGGACACAAAGAAAGCTGTGCTAAGAGGAAAATACATAGCACTAAGTACCCTGGCAAAGAAATCAGAGAGATCTCTTTCTAGCTACTTAACAGAATACCTGAGATCTCTATAACAAAAAGAGGCAAACACACACAAGAGGAGAAGATGACAGAAAAAAATCAAACACAAGGAGGAAAAGAACCAAATAGAAACAAAGAGAACTATATGTAAAGAAAGGAAGAAGAAGAAGAAGAAGAAGGAGAAGGAAAGGAAGAAGGAAGAAGGGAGAAAGAAGGAAGAAAGAAGGAAGAAGAAGGAAGGAAGAAGGAGAAGAAGGAAGGAAGGAAGGAGAAGGAGGAAGGAAGAAGAAGAAGAAGAAGAAGAAGAAGAAGAAGAAGAAAAATACTTTCTTTGTCAAATTGAAACCATTGAGCCTTCTGAAATGAAAATGGCCAAAACAAAATGCCAAAATGGGAAAATGGAAAATCCAAAAATATCATCAGATCCTCCTACAAAAAGCCAAACTCAACCCAGGGCACGGAAAATCTGGATGAAATGGACAATCTTCTGAACAGATACTCATACAAGAGATTAAATCAAAGAGCGGGTAAACTTTCTGAAAAAACAGGTCCATAACAAGCCTTGAAAAAGAGGTCATTAAAACCTTTCCCAGCCAAAAAAGCCAAAAGCAGATGACTTTAGTGCAGAATCTTACTAGACCTTCAAAGAAGACTTAATGCAAGCCATATTCCTCAGATTAGTCTATAAAATAAAAAGAGAAAAGGAACACTAGTGAATTCATTTTATGAAGCTGCAATTCCTTTGATACTAAATCACACAAAGAATGCAACAAAAAGAACTTTTAGACAATTTTGACTTATGAATATAGTTGCAAAAATACTCAAGTAATTCTTACCAAACTGATCCAAAACACATTAAAAAACCATCATTCACCACCAAATCAAAAATTAAACTTCTTCAATCCCAAGGGATAAAAAAGTTGGTTCAAATATGAAAATCCATTAATATAGACACTATAAAACAAACTCAAAAGAAAAACTCATGATCAAGTCCTCAGATGCTGAAAAAGCATTTCTGAATCCAACCTCATTGTATGTGACTGAATGTACTGTAACAATATTTTGACTCACAAAAGATTCTGTACATTTGATTTTTTGAGCACTATGTGAGATTTTACAGGAATTTGAACTCAGGACATCCTGGAGTAAATCAGTGGTTTTAACTCTAGACCCATCTCTCTATTTTTTATATAATTTAAAATTTAATGTTATTTTATAATTTTAAATAAAATATAACTGTATATTTTCTTCCTCCTCCTTCCAGTCCCTCTCATGACTTCCTCCTCCATTTCCATCCTAAAATGCAGCTTCACATTTCATTTCTTTATTATTATTTATATATCCATGTGTGCAAATATATAAAAATGCAGTCAGCTGTAATTGTTTCTATTTAGTGTGTGTATGTTTTTAACCTTCCTATTGATGTCAGAAGACCAATTAGGGCACTTACCTCTTGTGGAGGGCAAGCAACTAATTAGTGATGGCTGTTCACCCTTAACAGGATCCTATCAGATTGCCTCTATACATGTGGTATCCAAATAGTGCTGTCATCATTAAATTCTTATATGCCATATTTTTGAATTAGGGGAAGTTGCATCTCTGCATCTTCTCTAGAAACACACAATATAGCATCAGTCTTTTGGTCCTCTCTCATATATATATATATATGTGTGTGTGTAATAATTGTGTGTGTGTGTGCGTAAATGTAGCATGTGTGTGTATAATGTATATATATAATTGTATGTATCTATAATCTAGAGCCTATCAAATATATGTATTATATATGTGTATTGTGTTTTATAGGTATAATTGCATATAGTATCTCTATATATCAATTAGGCTAAAAGGCATCAATCAATTCGCTCAGTTTTTGACTTCTATGACTTTTGTAGTGGTCTTCAGTCCATGCAAAGATTTCTTTAGTTAGGACCGTATGGCAGCTTCCTGTGCAAAGTATAAGGATCCATTTGAAATTGCACTCATTAAAAATGGTTTGTAAGTTTTCTTAAGATCCATAACACTCCACTAAAACAATATGTTTTATTTCTCACAGGCTTTCCTTATGATTTGCTTTGGTATCTGTGGCTAAAATAGAAGGCCATGAAGAAACTAACTTACACTGAATGTTTCTTGTTACACCTAGAACAATCCTTTCCATGCAGCATGCTTTCTAATTCTCATCCAGTTCTGCTTCTTTTCTTGGCCAGGTTTCTGACATTTCTCTTGTTGATTATGATTCATGTGCAACATTTTGACAAATAATTTGTTGACCTTAAACGTCTACATATTTCTAGCCTTGGATTTGACAAATTAGAAAAGCACGTCCCCCAGAGTATCATGTACTAGTTCTGATCTTTGATTGAGCCGCAAGCACCTTCATATCCTGAACTAACATAGTTCACTGTGGAAAGATGTCCATGTAAATAACAACTTTGAAAGTGTTTTGAGTACAAAACATATTAGGTATCAAACACATCAAATTATATAAATACAATTTTATATATACTGTCTTTTTTCTCATTGTGCAGAAAATAAGTGAATAATTGCTTTATGCTATCATCAAATAACTGACTTGTGTCAAAGAAAATACATTCATATAGTGTTGATGGTATTTGTTTCTTCTTAACCATGTTTTGAACTATCACTGTCACTTTGAAATTTTACAAAATAAAAGTAAAAATATGTGTGTTTTAGTATTCTCCTCAATATTTATAAGTATGTGAATTTTGAATATTAGCCCTCTGTTACATGTAGGATGGGTAAAAGAACTTTTCCCAATCTGTTGATTGCTATTTTGTCCTATTGACAGTGTTCTTTGCAATTTTATGAGGTCCCATTTGTCGATTCTTGTTCTTAAGCATAAGCCACTGGTATTCTGTTCAGAAAATTTTCTGTATGCCCATGTGTTTTTTGAGGTGTACCTAATTTTCTTCTATTAGATTCAGTGTATCTGGTTTTTATGTGGAATCTTTGATCCACTTGGACTTGAGCCTTATACAAGGAGAAAAGAAAAGGATAGATTTGCATTTTTCTACATGCTGACCACCAGTAGAACCAGTACCATTTGTTGAAAATGCTGTCTTTTTTCCATTGGATAGTTTTGGCTCCTTTGTCAGATCAAGTGACCATGGGTGTGTGGGTTCATTTTTTTTTTTGATCTTTAATTCCATTCCATTGAATCTACCTGCCTGTCTCTGTACCGATACCATGCAGTTTTATCACTAATGCTCTGTAATACACTTGAGTTCAGGGGATGGTGATCCCCCCTGCCTCAAGTTCTTTTATTGTTGAGAATGCTTTTTTGCCTATTCTGAGTTTTTTGTCATTCAAATGAATTTGCCATTACTCTCTATAACTCTATGAAAATTGAGTTGAAATTTTGATGGCGATTACATTGAACCTGTATTGCTTTTGTCAAAATGGCCATTTTACTATATTAATTCTGCAATTCATAAACATGGGAGATCTTTCAACTAAGTTCTTTTATTTCTTTTTCAGGAACATAAACTGAATCTTTTCTTTTTTTCCATTAATTATATGTGACTATTGTGATTGTATTCCTTAATTTCTTTCTCAACTTTATTATTATCCTTTGAGTTCTATATATTTATTTGATAAATTTTATATCCAGCCACTTTGCTGAAATTTTTATCAGGCCTTATGAGTTTTCTTGGAACTCACTATCATATGATCTGCAAATAGTGATATTTGACTTCTTCCTTTTGCCAATTTATCCTTTGACCTCCTTTGTTTTCTTTCTGGTCAGAACTTTATTGAATGTCCTTTGACTTTGGGGATTGCTTCAAGTTTCTCTGCATTGGTTGATATTGGCTACTGGTTTGCCGTATGTTACTTTACTATGTTTTTTAAGTATGTCACTTACCTCATTTGCATTGTCTCTCTGAAGTTGTTTATCAAGATAATTGTAACTGCTTTTCAGATAATGGTGACCAAACTAACTCCTTATTTGATTTATATCTATCATTCCTTCTCTTGAACTATGATCTAAAAATAGTGATATTTGACTATTTTCTTCCTTTTTTTTCAATTTAGTGAACATCCTTCTCTCCTTTGTATTTTTTCTAATTGTCTCTGGTCAGAACTTTAGGAATGTAGTTGGTATGTGACATAATATTGAATTTAGAATAGGAGATACCAAGCCTTTTCATCTTCCTTGGGCATTAAAATCTTTCCTTGTTCTAGATCTGAGTTTAAATTTAGTATTAGGCTTTATTTCACCATTTATTATTTCAATTTTCTCTAGAAGACACTGTTATGGTTTGATAAATTTGGCATACATTTGGCTTGGTCTCATGGTATATTGAAACTTTACTATGTTACCTCATCAAAAAGAATTACTCTGTTGGTGAGTTTAGTGGGTTTAAAGAACACAGAGTTTAGACAGAGGAGCAAGGCGGCACAGGACCTGAATGATCTCTCCTATTTGTCTTATTCTCAGACTCCTCCTCTCTGACATCCTGCTTCTTGTCTGACATGAGACAAGCATCATTGCATTTTTTGCTTTCTCTCTCAAAGGATGGAACCAATGGACGCATTGCTTCAACGTGTAGTGAAAATATACATTAAATTGTTTTACCCCTTAATAATAGATAGCTATCATGAAGTAAATATAAAATTGATTCAAAACTGGTTTTGTCTTTCGTGCTTACCCAATCCACTCAAGATCACCACAATTCAACCTGAAATTATTTAAAATGTTCAGTAAAGAGTATCTTGGTCTATATTTTGAGATTTGTCTTCATATTAAACAAAAAGCCTAATTTAATTCTTCCTTAATAAAATGAACAACTGATATACATCAATAACCAATGTTACTGAAAACTTTTGAACTGAGCTACTCTATCAAAGGACAGGGTTTGGCAAATCTTGAATAAACCTCCAAACATCTTCACAGTGTGATTATTGTTGTGATTTCAGGAAAGTAAAAGCTTCTTCCCCTCTGAAACAAAGCCTTGGCTTTTCTTTTCAGTCTTTCAGAACAAGGTGACATGAATGTTTCTATTTATCTGAAGTTAAATGGGAACCAAATATTATGGTGAGCAAACCGATGCTACAGAAATGAATCCTAATTCCATTTCAGATCTTCGAACTATAGATTTCTGATTTTTTCTATTAAATTATTCACTCAGGAAAAAACATGTCAAAGAGAATATTTGATCATTTGGGTTTCATATTGATAATTCTTTCAACTTATTAAAATGTGTTTCATCCCTGTGGCTCCTGGGGATATTTCTCTGGGACTTTTTTGCTTCTGTAATATTAAAGGGGGTGGGTAGAATAGTAAAAGGTTTGGTGAGGATGGGGACAACATATTGCCCAAATCTTCTAAAAGGAAAACAGGGGCAAGAGTGGGGCTGAGACTGAAGGACTGCCCACCTAGGGATCATCCCATCTGCAGACACCAAGCAGCAGACACTACTGCTGATCTGAAGAAGTGCTTGCTGACAGAAGCCTGACAGCTGCCTTCTAATAGGCTGTGCCAGAACATGACCAATACAGATATGAATGCTTGCAGCCAACCATTGACCCCAATGAAGGAGTTAGAGGAAGGACTATGGAAGGAGCTGAGGGGTTCCAAATCCCATAGGAAGAACAACAGTATTGCAGCCAACCACACTCCCCAGAACTTCCAGGGACTAAACTACTGACCAAAAGAGTACACATGGAAGTGCCTATTGCTCAACTGCATATGTATCAGAGATTTGACTTCATTGGAAATCCAATGGGAGGACAGAACCTTTGTCCTGTGAAAACTCAAGCCCCAGTGTGGGAAAATACCAGGACTGGGAGGGTGAGTGGGTGGGGTGTGAGAATCCTTATAGAAGCAGGGGAGGGAGGATTGGAGGGAGGTATAAGGAAATAAAATGACCAATAAAAAAAATGCAGAAAACTAATTTGGTATTATGATTTGATGGTATATCTTGTTGACTGAATTATGTTAAAACTTAAAAATATCCATTTGATTACATAATGTATCTTTTTTTTTATTATTAACTTGAGTATTTCTTATATACATTTAGAATGTTATTCCCTTTCGGTTTCGGACAAACATCCCTCCCCCTCCCTTCATGGTGTTCCCCTCAACCCTCCCCCTTGCTGCCCTCTCCCCAACAGTCTAGTTCACTAGGGGTTCAGTCTTAGCAGGACCCAGGGCTTCCCCTTCACTGGTGCTCTTACTAGGATATTCACTGCAACCTACGAGGTCAGAGTCCAGGGTCAGTCCATGTATAGTCTTTGGGTAGTGGCTTAGTCCCTGGAAGCTCTGGTTGGTTGGCATTGCTGTACATATGGTCACGAGCTCCTTCAAGCTCTTCCAGTTCTTTCTCTGATTCCTTCAACAGGGGTCCCGTTCTCAGTTCAGTGTATCTTTTATTACATACTACTGACTAAACCAAAATCTACAGATTAGCGAGTCAAGGTCTTTTCACATTAGAAAGAATGATTACCTATGTGTCATAAAAGAAGGCACATAAAATTACCTATAGATTGGAATTCCTGAGAAATGTTTTGTTTTATGTAATTTTCATGCTTTTCTCTGAAAATTCTGAGCTGAAGAACCAAAGCTGGAGTATCTGCATGACACGGGGCAACAACAGGATATCTGAGAGGTTTCCCTGGGAAGATCCAGTACTGACAGAGTAGCCAAAGCCAGAATCCTCAAACCAAACCAATGATTCACTGCAATGAACCTTTGCAAGTAAAGTCGTATGGACAAAGGCTACACTGTATGACACAGTGACATACCACAGCCTCCAGGGTTGGAGTGTTTGTTTATTTGGTTTTTGTTTGTTTGTTGTTTGGTTTGTTTTGGGAGAGAGGTTGCAAGCAGAGGGCTGATATTGACGAATAAGGAGATGAATAGGATTGGGGTCCATGATGTAAAATTCACAGAATCAGTAAAAACTTAAACAAATAACTGATTTTAACAACTACTATTAAGAAATGCTCGGAGGAACTTAGCCTGTTAGTAGTGGTCATGTTCTCTGTATGCCATTTTGATATTTGTAAATATTTTATTGAATTGATCTTAACAATAATGTACTAATCAAGAAAGTAAATGGTATAAGTAAGATCGGTTATTAAAATAGATCTAACAAGAACCTGACAGGCCTCTGGGTTTATACACAGAAAAATGATCTTGAGTGTGTCTAAAGAAATGAAAGTTGTATTCATTTTATTTTTATGTTTTCATGCAAACATGATAGTTGATTATGGAAGGCAGTCGATGTTCTCTGTGAACTTATATTTTTCATAGTACCATCTTTTTTAACTATTTAAATAAATCCAAATTACCATTTCATAATTTTCCTTCAAAAATTAGGGGTGAATTAGATACTTTCTCACTGTGTAGATTTTTACTTTTAAAATATTAAGAAACTAGTGACATTTAAAATAACTATTATGAGGTTTGTTACATTTTAATAAAAAGCTTCATTTGCATAAATTATATTCTTGTTATCTAGTCATATAATAATTGGGTTATAAATGAACATGAGTTTCAGATAAAATGCATTTAAACTTACTGGATACAAAAAGTCAATGCTTAGTTTAAGTTGTGTATAATTATGAGTTTTTAAAACATGGGCATAATGACACATTCAATATTTATCAAATTATTTACTAACTGTGTAAAAATCAGTGTTCTTTTCCCAATAATAGTGAGGGCACTAATAACAAATATTGATTAGCACTTGAATATGTTCTCCCACCTGGAAATCAACTCTTGAAGTGCAACAGCCAGAAAGTTTCAAAGTACGTGCAGCTATTCTGCATTTTTATTGTTGGAGTTTTAAGGTTTGTTCTCCGTGTATGTGTACATGTGATTTTATATTTGACTTCAATTTAAGATGATGTAAAAATGATGGTAGGGATAATTATTGAAAGAGGAATAGCTTCATTTACAAATATTTTCTTTTCCTCTATCCAAAGTAAATGCATAGTGGATAGTTAAACTTAGCATAGTTGAGTATTCAATTAAACAAAAGATATATCTCAGGGACAACTGAAAAAAACAGCAGCAACAACAAAATTGTGTGAACATTCCATGAAAGGATCCTCCTAAGAGTGTTCTGCCATAAAGCATCCCCTCCTATGTGAGAAGAACACAGAGGTGTGAATTTGTATCTGCTCAGGAAATACTCCAAAGCAATGATATACTGTCTATAAACATTGGACAAAGGAGGGCACGGACGCTAGAGAACGACAAGGAAACAGAGGCAGACAAGTTTAATCTGTGACAGTGGCAGCTGAGTAGTGGAAAGCCACTCTCTCTTTGTACATTAAATGTCTAGATTTAAAGCAGAGCCCACCTTCTGCCTTTAGTAATGTAAGAACAAGAGGATGTGGAAACGGACATGTAGTTTTGCTTCCAAAGTTGTTCCGTCATGGTGATCCAGTAACACTGGCTCTCACAGGGCAGGCTGTTATAAGGAAGTAAATCTCCATAGGCAGGAAAACTGAAAATGCCAACCCCACTGCCACAGGCATAATATTCATAATATTCATTTGGAATCCATCGATTTGGGTTCTTTTGTTTCTACAAATCATGAATTACAACAAAAGGTTTGATAGGAATAATACAAAATCTTTTAACTCCAGTAGGTTTGAACTTCATAAAACTAACAATACAGAAAACAAAAATACTGCCCAAATTAGAAAACACAAAGAAATACACAGAGCGGCACTTTCTTTTGAGACGTTCTAAAATACCTGGTGAGTCCCTACGGGCCAAAATATGGAAAATTCAAGAGTTTTTATTTTAAATGAGTTAGTAATCAAGGTTAGTACGTGGGAAACTTCACAGCCATGGATGCTGGATAGATGAAAAATATATTTTCCTTGATTTTGTTATGTTGTAAAGTAGGTAGAGGTTTCCTGACTGCATGTATAATCTTAAAAAAATAGGAAAGTAAGTGCAAAACCAAGGGGGGAATCCCTACCTTTCTGTTAGCTTTCTCTAACAATATATGTTGACAGGTGCATTTATTACATAAAATTACATCATTGCAGGACTTCTTGTCACACAGGGTTTGCAGTTTTATAAATACTGAGTGGAGTAATAGGGTAATATTTGGTGTGTGTGTGTGTGTGTGTGTGTGTGTGTGTGTGTGTATGTGTGTGCTTATCCACTTTCTTACAAATTAAAGTGGAAAGATATTTTAGTTATTTCAATTAGTAAAACCCTAATTTTTCCCTTTGGTATTTTTTATCATTCTGTTTTTTTTTTGAATTTGCTAAAAGTATGAACTGTTAAAAACTAATAGAAAATATAAATAAATTCAACATAAACATTAATACTAATTTAATCAATGTACACTTTCATTTTAAAACATAAAATCAATAGAGAAATATTTTGTAATTTGTCTGGTGCACACATGGCTGTAAGTACCTTTCATGCCATGCTCATGTTTGTGAACATACATATGTTCAAGGTGTACAAATTAATAACTAAGCCTTATATTTATTGATATTAACTTTTGCTAATTGTTCTGTCCTTTTAATGTGAGTCAGTAACTTCATGCTTCATATTGTGTTATGAACTATTTCAATAAAATATAGTTTACTGCCTTTAATGAACAAACTCCTCAGGCTATAAAAGGAAATTAAAAAGTATTAATGAGATACAAAATGAATGAAAATAAGTGGTATTTTGAGTCAGCAAATGATTTTTTCATGGTTCCCTTGAAATCTTGAATCATTTCAAATGAAAATATGTCTAATAATTGCCTCAAAATTATGGAAATGTATATTGGGATGTTTAAAATTTAATAACAGATATTACATGTTTAGTAATTCCATCTCAAGATTTTGTCTAAGATATGTTTCTGTTTCTCAGAACAGTGTTTAAGGATATAAGGCATACATGTGCACACAGAACAAAGTCCTTTCCAGCTGCTGAAAGGGCATGTATGTACTCCTACTCTCAATGGAATGATGACAGGCCATCCCAAAACACAAAGTATTCACAGAGCTTTGGAAAAGTTTTCTCCAGCAGCTGACTTGGACAGTACAAAGAGTGGCTGTAGGCTGGGGACTCATGGAAGAATAGGGATAAGGATTGGTGGCCCCAAAGGGGAGAGGAACTCCACAGGAAACCAACAGAGTCAACTAACCTGGACCCTCAGGACTCTCAGAGACAGAATTGCCAACCAAAGAACATACACAGCTGGATGTATGCCCTCTGGCACATATGTAGCAGATATGCAGCTTGGTCTTTATCTGGGTCTCAAACAACTGGAATGGAGGATATCCCAAAATCTGTTGACTATATATATGTAGGATATGTTTTTCTAGTTTGGCTGCTTTGTCTGGCCTCATTGGGAAAGAATACACCTAGCCTCATGAAGATTTAATGGGCTAAGGTGGTTAAGTAGGTAGATAGATAGATCAATAGATAGATAGATAGATAGATAGATAGATAGATAGATAGATAGATAGATAGATGGTTAGAGACATAGAAAGATAGAGACATGGAGACATAGAGACAAAGATGCATAGATAGATGAATGGATAGGTAGATAGATGGTAGATAAATAAATGATAGTTGATAAATTGATAATAGCCAGATAGATAGATGATAGATAAATACATGATAACATGATAATCTATTTGGTAGACAAAAAGATGATAGGTTGATGATAGACAGACAGATGGACATGATGAAAACTAATACCCAAAGAAAATGTGAGTGAAATAATGTTTAGTTTATTTTAAATAAATTGTGAGCTATTGAAGGGGATTTATAGAAATATTATCCATGAGTTTACTTATCCAGATATGTTTGAATTTGTAATTTATCTCCAATGGATATTTTATGTGCACCATTTTTTTACTGTATTTATTGTTAAGGAGAATAAGGGAAAAAGAAGAACAGCCCCAGCTTAGTAGGTCTATAGCTCATAAATTTTTCATTATTAATGTGATTGATATATTTATATAAGTTAGGTATTTATAATAAAAATTTATGTTTACCTAGAGTCTATATTTGTGATATGAGAGATGTTTACATATAAGAATATAAAAAAACACCTGTCTTCCATAAAAAATAAAAACAAAAATCAATAAACATCCTGAAAAATACTGCCATCAACATAATCTCCAGCACTTTGTTGAAGATACAAATGGATCTTTTCGGTTTACCTGTAAAAATTATTTAAGAACTATTTTTATATATGTAAATACTTATAATAATGTAACTTATAATCAGCCACCAAAAGGGTGGGACAGAAGGATAAGTTACTAATTTTAAAGATTTATTTTATATTTAAAATTATTTTGGGTCATGGGGTATGTGAACACATGTGTAGTACTAGCCAAGGAGTCCTACAGAGAATGTCAGATCTCCTGGAGCTCTCGTCACAGGTAATTGTGAGCTACTACGTGGGTGCTGGGAATTTGAAATCAAGCCTTCTGCAAGAGAAATATGATGTGCCATCACCCTCTGAGCTCTCTTCCACCACCCTAAGCTGGTCCTAAGGTATGGCAACATATGCCATAGAAAGCATTCGAGTGTCACACCACTTCACTGCTGCACCCATGCCGGACCTAACCACAAGAGCCTTGTTTGTACGTAAGTATTTAAGAAACCAGGGGATATTTTATTTCACTCAAATGGGCAATATTCACACTCTAAAACTTGTTTAGATGATAGAGAAGATGTTACTGAAAGGGAATTAACAAAATACATTTATTGGCTCATGTAATATTTTTATTAAGGTTTATGGATTACTCTTTGTTTTTGTGAGGAAGGTTTTAATGTCAAGGCTGTCTTCATAGCGAATTCTGTTAGTAAGATGAAGCTGTGACCCTGGTATGAACACCATCATGCAAAGCAGATAGTAAAATCCCACTAGAAAATAAAACGGGAAAAGTCGAATGAGACAAAGGAACAGCAGGGTGTTTGGTTGTTGTTGAGAGTTTGCTTATTTTCCAGAAGATGCCCCTTTTATTGATTTTGTGAACAGACCCAATTTGCACTATACTCAAATACTGTACAAAATTGCAAGAAATGCCACGGCTTGACTACTTAATTTCTACAAAAACATCATCGTGAAGTTGCATTTAATTTTAAAAGTCAACTAATAACTGCTAATATACACATCAGTCATAGGTAAATTTAGTCTGACAGAAACACAGTTCAGCTTATTTCAGGGACATATTTTAGGGACATACATAATATCATTTGATACATTAAAAGAAACATGAGTTTTACCCATTAACAATCAGAAACTTTATAAAATTGAAAATCATGTTTCCTAATTTAGCTACGTGGGATGTGTGTGTGTGTGTGTGTGTGTGTGTGTGTGTGTGTGTGTGTGTGTGTGTGTGGTGTGTGATATAATCCACAATCTGTTGATGATGTCTTAAAGTCATTGTTTAAAAATGTTCAACTCTTACCAAAACCTCTTCTGGTATACAAAGCTGCTGTAAATTCGAGTCAATGAAATTGAAAGTTTGCGATTTACAAAAGCGGATTTACATTAACTCTTGTGTGAAAAAGAAAGCTGCTTTCCAGACAGAAAAGTGTGCCAACCAACTGCCCTTTCCTTTAAAATGAGCGGCTTCTGAGCCCTGATGAGAAGAAGCCTTAAGGCAGAATTTGCAGTAAACAGGAAAGAAGAGAATCATATAAGTGCTCATCCGTACCTGGGACACCTATGAATTCTCATTGCTTGGAGTTTTTGGCACAGCTTTCTAATCTGATACGCGTGAACGTTGCTCTGCTGCTGCCAAGATGGCGGATTTCTTCCATTCTCCAGCACCAGAAAATTTCAGCTGACAGCACACACCTGGAAAGACTAAGTCCATATATCTTCCTATTTATTTTATTTTTTTTTAATGTTAGGTAGTTTCCAATGATTGAAGTGAACTGTAAGGTTCAGTTACTACTTTCAAATAAACTCTGAAGCTAAAAATATAATGACTGTGACATTCCAATAGTTACTTAATTTAAGCATAATTAACATCCTGTCATGGTGACTCATAGTTACTTGAGCTTGTCATGCTTGTAATATGTACATGGCTATAGATATTCTACATAGTAATTAAATGCTTTTTTCACATCTCTAGCTCTCTCCTTATGTGTGTCAAGCTTCCAATTACACTAGCAGGGGTTCTGAACTCTCCTAAAGCAACCAGGCCAGAGGTTTAGCTGTTTCATATATTTGAGTGACAATATTAATCTCTGATCATCCTGAGGCATCCGTAGAAATATTTCTCTATGAATATCTAAATCAAAGGTTTCCCGAAGTGTGACATAGGATCTCAACTTTCATTCTAATTAGAACATTAATAAATAAATTATGGGATCTGAAATCCACTTTGAACTAGGTCCTAGGTAAATGTGTTGAAAAGGCAATGGCTCTTCTGGCACGGGATGTTTTCTGCCTGTATTTCCATGAGCTAGCAAGTGCAGGTCTCCTTTAGAGGTCTACTGGTAAGCTCTACCATTATATACATACTATACATATTGGGTCATAAATTAGCAGTTATTAGTCAGACTGTACAAAGCAAAAATGAAAACAAAACAAAAACAAAAACAAAAACTAAATGTAACACTGCAATACAGCCCCAAAGTAACCAATGTCTAGACTCAAGGACTAACCCCTAATACAGGCTCCCGGTTTAAATAGGTAGCCCAGTAAACTAAATTAAAAGTACCAAACAGAACTGGGAACACTATTCTAGACATTCTGTCGATTTTGCTGACACTGTTGAAAGTTTTCTTGGCTTCGGCTGGCTTGTTCTCTGGCTTCTTGTTTGGTTCTGGAGTAGTTGCACTTTTGGAAATGGTAGAGAGGACAGGATCTTTGGAAAGATTCGGGGCGTAGTTGGCAACAGCTACAGCATAGGCGTTGTTCTGTATCATGACGGAGCCTTTCTCTTTTTTCTATTGGAAAATACAAAAATGGGTTTAGCCTGTGTCCTAAAAATTTCCAAACTACAGTTCAAATTCTAGAAAAAAATATTACTCAAGCACGCATCATTATTAATAGGCATGAAAAATTAAGGGAAGTAAATAAGTTCAGTAAATCCTAAATACCCTGCGTGAAGAAACTTAGAGAGAACAATGCAGGCACCATTTTACCAGAAAACTAATTTCTGTTCTTTATATGAAAAATGAACACTGGAAAACATAATTTAAATAAAATTTTAACAATAGATACACTCTTAAAGTCACTCATCTGTTTTTTAATAGTGAGCAAATAAAAAATAAAAATGTAAAGATTTTAAAGAAGTATGATCTTCAACAATGAATGACCACACCTTTTTCCAGGTAGCAGAGCTCCACTGACTTCTACTGAACTTATATGGCAGAGGTTTAAGGTGGCAGGAAATTGTAACTTTACAGAGAAGTTACAGAGGTAGAAGAGGAGAAGCCTGCAAACCACCAATGTAATAAGAAGCTACGAATTCTATCTTTTCTGCTGCCCTAAACCCACATCCCCTTTCTTTCTTATTAAAGGAGAATTAACTTCAGTTTGGGTATCAGTAGCTTTCGTCTCTGTTCTGACCACTTGCTTCAACCAATTCCACTTGGTGTTCTTAACCTAACACCTTCCAGTCATTAGAAACTATTGCTACAGGGAGAGACTTAGGAACCAACTTAGAACACAAATCCTAGGCTTAAATCTCTCCAAATTTCTGTCATGGAGCATCTTTTAAAACAAATATCCTCTGTGTTCACTAAGTATAAACCCTTGTGAGATAGTTTGGTTTTCTAAGTGTTTGTCAGCTAAGGTACCTTGGAGCATCTTGTCTTAGATTTGTTTCTACTCACCCAATTTTCAATTAAATTGATTAATTTGTTTTCAGAATTCACCCTGGATTTCAATGCAATGTTCATGGAACACTTTGCCTAAAAAGAAACGTTGTTCCCTACATATTGCATCTCAGAGTATTTAAATATGTCTCTGTGCTAACATTTATTAAAGAATATAAGCACTTCTTTCGACATGTGATTATTTAATTGGCATCTTCTATTCTCATTAGGATCCAAGGTTGAATGACGGCTAATGGAATCTCTGTCTTCTTGACCTTGGTAAACTCAGCACACAGCGTGAAACTTTCCCACAAATATCTTTTTGCTGGATAAGCATAGCATACCATTAACAAAAGGAACCTGAAAACACAAACACTGTTTATATTTTTATTCTAATATAACTATATTATGATTTACCTACATATCAAAAACTGACCCAACACTGAGTTGCCCAAAACATAGCAAGTAATTTCCACTTTAGCTCCAAGTTATTAGGAGCAGTGCTTATGTCAGTTTTAAAACAGTGCAAGCCTCCCGTCTATGAAATAGTTGGGAAGAAGTCACAGCACTTAAACATGTCAGCCTTCCAAACACTTACCGTGACCTTCTGTCTGAAAATATTGTTGAACTGTGGATTGAAGTATTTTCCTCTAAAATGCCTTAGTTGAGGATTATATCACTATGCCCAACTTCCAAAATTTCAATAATCCAGGAAATGCATAACAAGCATTTGTTCTATTATTATTTCAAATATGTCTAAACTGATATTAAAAATAATAATCAGATTGAGCTTAAAGGGAAGCCTTCAGCGAAACTTTTAGCCATTCTGTTTCAATTTCCTGACTCATAAGAGGGAAAGATAATGGCAAAAAGCTATACTGACTTGATGTAACAAACAAATTAACATAGGCCACTCTCACATTATGAAATTACTTTCTTTAAGAGAACTGGAGTTACAACTTTTATTATAATAAACTAGATCAGTGGTGCTCAAACTTCCTAATGCTGTGACCTTTTTGTACAGTCCCTTATGTGGTGGTGACCCCCAAGCAAAAAATTATTCATTTGCTACTTCATAACTGTAATTTTCTACTGTTATGTATTATAATGTAAACATCTGTGTTTTTCAGTGGCCTCTCGTGACCCATGTGAAAGGAGGACTCGACTCCCAAAAAGGGTCTTGGCACATAGGTTGAAAATCACTGATCTAGACAATTATCACCTGTAAAAGGAATGCACAGCCTATCTGTCTTATTATGTATTTGGGGAAAACTACATAAACATTGAATAGAAAGACTCAGGGAGATTTTCATGAAAATAAAGAATTAAAATTAGATTAGAAACTATGGTATAGAAGTTAAGACAGCTAAAAATATATTCTGCTGCAGGAAGGATTTATAGATACAAATACTTTTACCAATAGTCCTTCTTTGCTATACCTTACTTTTAGTTTTAAATGTATACAGTTAATAATAAAGACATTTGTGAATGAAAAAAGTGTACAACAGTTAATAATAAAGACATTTATGAATGAAAAAAGTGTACAATTTATATCAATGGCAAGTAGAAAAGGAAGGCCTGTGTCAGTAGGTACTAGCCAAATTTTAGCCCTGGGTAATTTGTGGCAGGATACTTGTTTGTTCTGTACTAATACTGAACACTCTTGAAGAAACCACAAACAACAACAAAATCAACAACAGCAACAACAAAGCAGCCTTTCCAATAAGTGTTCGGAATTTTATCATTCTAAAGGAAAAGCAGTGAGGCCCTTGGTCCTGAGAAGTCTCATTCATTTACCCAGTGTAGGGAAATGCCAGTGTGTTGAGGTAGGAGTAGGAGCATCTTTATAGAAGCAGGGGGAGAGGGAAGGGGAATGTGGGAGGGGGGAAAGGGGATTACATTTGAAGTGTAAGTACATAAAATATCCAATTAAAGAAGGTAATTTTGATTTAGTATATGACAATAAATACACATATCGGAGGAGGTTTAAGTGTGAAACAAATGGTTGGGGTGACTTCAAAACACTCCCTTGGAAGTTAGAAATGACTCTTTCCTATCAGCAGCAAGGAAAGTCCAACGTAGTACATCCAGTCTTCTCAGTAACCTACTTCTGCCATGTGAACTTTAAAATGTTCACTGGATGAGATGCAGAACACTGGGATGGTGTCATGTCCCCTCTATCCTAGCCGGAGTACATCATAGCTTTCTTGACTTGGGATATTACAAATTCCTGTCTAAAGAGAATCGGTTCCACTCAGTGCACTTGAAAAGTAATGATGATTTGAAATAATTCCACACATTCCTCTTTGTTTAAAATTAACTATACAGACCAAATAAGTTAGTGGGTTAATAACATGAATATGCCTTAGTGAAATGAAATTCTCACTGACCAGGAGAACTCTCCCTTGATGGCTAGTTTTTATAGTGTTGAAAGGTGTTACACAGTCCAGTCCAGGAGGAGATAAGGCAAGTCACCAGCTTGCCCACTGTATACTCTAATACTAAGTCTTAAAAGTAACCAAACACTCCGATAAAGTCTCAAAGCTGATCCACAAGACGTAATTCATGCTTTGAATTTAAAATGGGGTAGGTGGGTAAAGGATTTGTCTCCCAGGGAGGAACATACTATTGTTATTGAGATCAAAAGTTATACTAGTAAACTTCCTTCTAAAATTATATGTTGATGCCCACAGTTGTGTGCTGCCTTTAACATTAAGTATATTTCTTTGTACTGGAAGAGCTTGAAGGGGCTCGAGACCCCATATGTACAACAATGCCAAGCAACCAGAGCTTCCAGGGACTAGCCACTACCTAAAGACTATACATGGACTGACCCTGGACTCTGACCTCATAGGTAGCAATGAATATCCTAGTAAAGCACCCAATGGGAAGCCCTGGGTCCTGCTAAGACTGAACCCCCAGTGAACTAGACTGTTGGGGGGAGGGCGGCAATGTGGGGAGGGTGGGGAGGGGAACACCCATAAGGAAGGGAGGGGAGGGGATGTTTGCCGAAGCAGGGAAAGGAATAACACTTTGAAATGTATATAAGAAATACTCAAGTTAATAAAAAAAAAAAAAAGTATATTTCTTTGTGGTCATTGACTAATGCAGAGACTCATAATTGATCAAAATGTTGAGACTAGGTGAAGATGAGTATTGACCCTTAAATGAGACATCTATATCAATCCTTTCTTCCAGGACTCAGGCAATATCATAGAAGAGTGGAGAGAGAAAATATAGGAGCCACTGGATGGAGGGCAATAATGCAAAGAGCCGAATACGTTTTACTAATTTTAAAAAGTTACTCGTACCCATACATAGATGACCAGTAAAAACTCTTTCCACAGCACTCAATCGCTGTATCTCACTTTACTTTGTTTCTCCGGATAATAAAAAAGGAAATCAATTGCAAATAAGCTCAGCTTAAATCTTTCCACTTGTTGACCAAATACACCAGTGCTCACACCTTAACCTATAAATGGGGCCACAGTACAGCCAGAACCTCATAATTAACCTGTATTGCTCTTCCAGTCATATGGACTAGAGTTCGTACAATTGCTGTTAGTAATGACTGGCTTTGAGTCTCACTCAGTGAGACAGCACTTCAACCGCTTTCCGTAAGTGGCCTTTTCCTCCCTTGCCATAGCATGCTGAACTACTCTCTATAATAACAAATAAATGTTCTTTCTCCCTCTTTTTCATTTAACTGTAAGCAAATTGAAAGCATAGAATGTCCTGCGGAGACCGTAGCATATGTATTAGTCCAGAGCACACTCAGAAATGCTCTACAAAATGATAGAATTCTATTTAAAGACAAGGTTAAATAAAAATTAATAAATGTAAAAGGAGGAAATCTACTTTATAGGACAAAATAAGTACTATGTTACATAGAAATAATCTATCTGCTTGTCCAGAATTTTACTACATTTTTATCCCAAGGTCCACTATGTCACTTTGTAGAGTTGGGAAAAACTGATCATTGAACTTCAACATATATGGGGTGAGAGGCACAATGTGATTGGGTTATGTACAAGTAACTATCACACTGTTACCCCACGGTATATTGACAACTCAGTTTTCAATGAAGTGAAATGAAACAGGAATGTAACAATTCTCATCACTGTGAGGGGGGACAGACAAACTTCTATGTTCCTGCTATCAGGTTTCCAGCTACACTGGATGGCCACAAACTCATGAGCACATAGGTAGCACTAATTGGATGCAAGGGATTATCAGTAACAGAAATAATCCAGAATAGAACATGAATCTAAGACAGAGAGAGGGTAGGGACACTATGGGGAGTGGGAGGAAGACAGTGATGAATAGATAGGATCAGTATACATGCGTGGAACTTTCAAAGAATAAGAAAATTAGTATTAAGGCTGAGAAGTAAAAATTATATTTGACAAGATTCAAAGTGTTTTGAATTTACTACATTATTGGGACTGTTGATCCATATTTAAAATGTCAAGTCTAGACTAATGACTGCTAAACCAAAGGTTTTACACAATTGTTTTACAAACTTGGCATCATTATGTGGTAGAGAAAGTAACAGGCTAGTAAGTTGAAAGCATCATTTAGGTAATATACAGGCAGCAATCAGAAACAAGACTTGACAGATGAGTGAAAATAACCACAGTGTCATCCAAGAAATCAGCACTTACAGTAAGCATATAAGAATTCCTATCAAACAGGCCATACAACAAACACTAGAAGAAAACCTAGGTTTACAAAGGTGAATGTATGTTCTTTCTACTTTGCTCTTTCACAGTGTTTGTTTGTTTGTTTTTGCCACTGGAATATCAGTTGTGGAATAACAACTCCCTGACCAGATAATGCTTCCATTATTGACTCACTAACCCAGCTGAGAAAAGTTATACTTACAGAAGAGGGTGTGAAGGTTAAAGAGATCATCTGCTTCTCCAAGTGCTGTATAGGCTTTGCACGGCTCAAGCTGGACATTAAGGAAGCATCATACTTTATGACCATATTAGTTTAGCTCATTGAAAAACTGCCTTTAGTGAGTTGGGTGTAATTCAGTGTCTTCACCTTTTATGAAAGGGACTACAGTAAGCATTGATATGAAATTCATTGAACCATTTACTGTGAAACAGTTGACATCACTTGCTACAGCAACCAGCTCACTATCATAAAAGCAATTCTAATCTAGGAAAGATCTTTTCTTTATGAAAGTTTAATTTTCCTCCTTTTTGATTAAAACCACAATGCCCTGAACCTATCTACAGATTTGCTGAGCGAATATGAGGTACAACCAGTATGGATGTAAATTCTGCAAGTGAGCCAGCTGAAAGGGAGAGTTGAACCTAGTTTTCTTTGATTCTAATTTCCTTCCTCTATTTTACAGTTTTATTACAATGTATTATAATTGGATTTTATAAACTCTGAAATTTTTAAACAATATGACGTCAAAATGCAATCAAGGGGCTGGAGAGATGATTGAGTGATTAAGAGCACTGCTATTCTTCCAGAGGATATGGGTTCGATTCCTAGCACCAACAGCGCAACTAATAACCACCTGTATCTGCCAGTTCCAGGGGATCCCATGTCCTCTCCTGGCCTCCATAGGCATCATGCATACCCATATACAGGAATACATGCAGACAAAATATACATATGTGAAACAAAGCTAAAATTTTAATTTATAAATGAGAATAAATGAATAAGTACACTTTGAGGTGTGGTGTTACCTACAAATCAATAGGGTGAATCAAAAAAAATTACTCACTCCATAAGTTTGGGTAATAAATTCTTAGATCTGTGTTTTATGTTATTTATTATCTTGTGTTTCCTCGGCTTTAGTTAGCCAGTTTGAACTTAATGTCTCAAATTAATGAATGAAAACAATCTGAAGAAATTGAACTGAAGCCAACACTGCTTGAACACAGGGTTAACGCCAGCTATGGGCTGGACAGTATGCTAGGTGACAAAAGATATAATCACTAGTATGACAAACAGTTATTCTCTCAAGGGTTTTAATCAAGTGGTAAAAGGAATTATTTACAATAAAACCATGATTCAATGAACTTATATAAATATTAGTTTCAGTTGCTCTGGGAAAGAAATGAAGGGGTTTAATTTATGTAAATCTGGAAATGTTGATGTCAAGATAAGACATTTAAGGTAATTGAAGTCAGAGAAGGAAAGAGGATATTGCACCGAGGATGGAAAGCATGTCTAATGTCAGAGACACGAAGACACATATTTTGAGGGAAATAGCTGTGATTTGTAGTAGGCAGAGTTAGAATATGAACACCAACTCTGGATAGTTTGTATTTCAGTTTCAACACTTGAAAATATGTGTCCATTACCAAGTAATTTTGCTAATGTAATCCTCAGACTTAAAGATTTTTACAGGCATATAAATATAAATTTATTATACTTTTTAAAAATCCTACATAATATTCATCATATAAATAAATCTATGGAAAACTACTTACGTGGACCATATTAGTCTTGGAATTTTACCTTCAGTAATTGACTAATAGAGCTGAAAAGATAAATGACCTGCACTAATACTTTAGGTTACTCTAAGATGACGATGTATATTAAAAAGAAAAAACCCACTAAAGGCAGGAAGCAGTAAATGAAGTATAAAATAATACTGAATACAACATGAGGTTTGTAAGGACAATGTACATAAGTTAATGCTACACACACACACACACACACACACACACACACACACACACACACACACAGAGTCCTGTTTGTTGGAATGTGACATTTTGTCATGCCCTGTCTGAGGTATATTGCAGGTAAGCACCTAAATAAGAACAAAGAAAAGACAAATAAGGAGATCAGGTTGGATTTTCCTTGTTTTGCTGCTGTTGTTTTCTACATCTTTTGGGGGAGACGGGTGTAGAAGTTGATAATAACCATGCTTATTAATTATTACATTACTGCCTATTCATAACAATTCTAGAGACATCACTGTTGCACACTAACACTAGGAATCCAGTGTTTAAGGACACCTGAGAGGACCTAGGCTGAAGCTACTGATGAACTTTCATTGTTACCAACATTGAGTTAAAAGACTTAACCTATGCTGTATAAACAACTGACCAGACACATAACAGAATCAGTTATCCTGTTCTAACATTCTAAGTCCTTGGCTTTTTAAATTTAAATATTTATTTTTTGTTTATATACTTATCTATTTATTCATTCATTCAATTCTTCTATCCAATGTGTATGGGTGATTTTCTGCACATAAACAGATGCATTAACTAAGTTTCCAGGGCCTTAGGGAGCTACAAGTGGGTGTCAGATTCCCTGTGACTGCAGGTTCAGACAGTTGTCAACCATGCAGGAGCTGGGAATCCAACCTTTGTTCTTCTGGAAGAGCAGTCATTGTTTTTAACCCCTGATCCATCTCTCCAGCCCTCGTCCTTGACATTATATCAGAAAATGTGGAAAGGACTGGAAACATCTGAGCATAGTCAGTTCTCAACGATTGCAGTGCTAGACTAAGTGGAAATGACTAGGGAAGAAGATGGTAGATAATTGGAATAAAACAATGCTGTCTGTAAGACAGGTATAACACTGAACTATAAGACAAGAGTGTTGGCTTTAGAGTTTTGAATTGGTAATATTTCAATAGTATATACCATGTTTACTGAATATGTAGAATATGTAAGATGCTGTGCAACTTGCCAGGGATAAATGACTTGTTAAAATGACAAGTCTGTCATTATGATCACTGGCAGACTTAAAGTTTGAATATTATATCTCAATAGATGATATGATTTTTCTAAAACTCTGAAAAGCACACCACTTTTAATGGGACCTAATAATACTGGAAAGCAATGTTCAGAAATAACATCAAAACTGAAAATTGTGTCCACAATGAACAAGGATTACATGATTTGTGGCAGCAAATGGACTAATTATGGCTTTAATACTGTAGATATTCCTATAAATTTTGTCAGTACAACTTGGAAATTGACAACCACATTGTAAACAATGAGAAACCAACAAAAGTATCAAAGAAGGCTGACACGGCTTTCTCTGGGAAACATGAGCATGATCTAGAAGCTCGACTGTGGCAAAGGGCTTCACAGTGTGGAATGAATTGTAGCAGCTGCCAGTGATGTCAGCAAAGGACGCTGAAGTCACTGAAGTACTTCTTAATGCAAAGAGAAAAAGTTGCCCAGTTGCACCCAACAATATGTCCTCAGCATAGCAGAGGAAGGCTCAGTGAGCATCCCAGGGGGTGTGGGGGTGGAAAACTCTCATCACCCAATAGTCAATTAGGGCTTATTGGCAAGGGGGCAGTGAAGGGAAGAATTTCAGGGTACAGAGGACTAAGAGCTGAAGTAAAAGAAAACCACAGGGGAAAACTCATTTCAGAAGCTTCTGTAGTAAAAGAAGAGTTACATCTGGAGGTAGGGGCAACCAAGATACCAGATCTTGGGGGATGGTTCTCAGTCGTGGCAAAATAACTAGGTCTCTTCACAGGAAAATATAAATGAGGCAGTTAAAGGAAAAACAAAGCAAGAAAGTAACAATGGAAAAAGCCTGAGAAAGCAACAGAAGAGGTTTCAGCAACAGAAGTGAAAGATTGGTTTGGGAATAGAGAAGGGCCACAGGGTAGAACTTCTTTTAGAAGTTCTTGGATGCCCTGTAAACAGACAGTGTGTCCCCTACAATTCTTCTCTTTGATCAGATGTATACTTTTAGAATAAAGGTTTCTTTGCTAATGTCACGAGTGAAGCCAAGCCCCATGTAAAGATCCATCAAGATCCTAGAGGTCAAAAGCATCTGAGACATAAAAAAAAATCTGCCAATAGCATTTATTCATAATCTTGTATGTGAAGTCCTGATTCTAGACACACGAAATTTAAGTACATGTTTCTTCTTTTCAACACACATTAGGGACATGTATGACTGAGTATCTTTTTAATGTGGCAAGTTAATGCTTTGCATTTCATAAATTCCACAAACCTGCAGCTCTCGTGTTATAAAATGCAGAAGGAAAGGACCGCATGCAGGCCACTGACTGTGAAAGGACAAAACCTCTGTATTTTGAGAAAACTGTTATTTTACACTTAAAATTTGTGTCTCAGGAAATCCGAATGGCTTACACGGAAAATCTCTTATGAAGTTTTTAAAAACTTTTTTTTTGTTGGGATAAATAAGTTGTCTCATCACTGCATTGCAAAATTTAAAATAAAAAAAAATGTTAGTCAGCCAAGACTCTGAAAGAGCCCGTGGTGCACTGTCATAGCCAGGTCATCTATGGAGAAAGTGTATGCATCACTAATAGAGCTAAAGAGAAGCAACCTCAACGATCCGCTGACGAGGAATTCTCTATATGCGACATGAAAACAGCCCAGATCAGCAGTGCTGGAATCAACCAGAAGTTAAGCATAGAAAATGGGGAAGTCTCACTCAAAATCTTATTCCCTATCCCGTAGCAGGCCAACACAACTTACAAATAAGCTAGCAATTTAATTAACTTCTATAGCTTGTGAGAAAAAAAAGACAGTTGTCTTAAACTCTTTTATATCTTTCCATGTGCAAACTGTAACAAAGGTAAGAATTAAACATATAAATATTTACATACATTCAAATAACTGAAACAAAATTCAAACCACAATAAAGGTTTTCCAAATCTTATGGGAAAATTTGTATAATATGCTGTTCAATGAAACTTTCCAAATAGAAGTTTCTTCCAGTACTTAAAATATTTATATCACATAAAAATATATACAAAGTTGTTTCCTAGGACAGATAGCTATTGATAAAATTGGACAGGAAGCCACTGGTGTATCTATGCATAAGTATCCCATTAGCCTCTGTACTTGAAATATGAAGAGATAGGTATCAAGACTTTTAAGGATTAATATTAAAAGTAAGTTTCCCCAATTAGACCACATGACCAACTTAAAATTCTTGACTATTTCACTATTCATACTGTATGAATACAGTATTTCATATTATAGGAAAGAGGAAAATCCTACCTTCACTGTTACAAAGTAGTAATAGAGATATGGACATATGAAGAGTCATTGACCCATTGAAAGAGCAATTAAGTCTTTACTAGATATAATTAATGCTCATTTTATCTTCAAAGCTCTATCATAATATATATTTGGTGATCTAAAGGCATGAACTTTCTCAGCAGACAGAACTGGGTCCCAGTAAACTTACTGGTCAGTTGTATGAGCTGGAGCAAGTCAACACATTTGATAAGATTGAGATTAATCGCTGTGGAAGATTAAAATTAAGAAGAGACCCTCCTTACTTCAGAGATTGTGGAAGCCATGTGTGAACCTACAACAGTGCTGTACACAGAACTCCACAGAAGCTGAGGAACACATTTAAAAGATGTCACTGTCACAAGAACGCTTAAAGGATTTCAGGCAAGAATAAACTTCTGAAAATTGATAATTTCAATTTTTTAAATTTCAATTTTTAGGAAGGAATCCGCAACAAGCCTGAATGCATTCAAATTTTCCTTAGATAAGATTAGAAGGGGCTCGACTTACCTTGTCATTTACTACACTCTTTCCATCCCAAGCCCATCCTCTTTTCGTGAAGTAATTAACAGTTGCAAATTCAATTAAGGCAGAGAACACAAACGCGTAACAAACAGCGATAAACCAGTCCATGGCAGTGGCATAGGCCACTTTGGGGAGGGAATTTCGAGCACTGATGCTTAATGTGGTCATTGTCAAAACAGTTGTTACTCCTGTAAAAGAAGAGACAGGGACCAAAGGAACAGTCAGTGACTGGGAGAGAGACTAGCACAAAGTTATCCTTTTCTTTCCCTTGCAACTATTTTCATTGTCATTTCTAATCACTAGGCAAGTGTTAGAAAACAGAGCAAGACCATTATTCTTAGCTGTCCTACTTCTTGAAGCAGAGACACCAAACAGACCCTGATAGTGCCTTCATTTTTTTTACTTCATTTTGTATTAACTCCACTTTTTCTTAAGTATATTTGATATTTAAAAAGACTGGTAATACGGAAGCATCATTAGGTGTGACAAAGTGCAGGCACTTTAGAGTGACCTATTTATTACCCATCAGCTCAATTAGTATTAAAAACTCATCCACCACACCTCACAATCTGTTTCATTTAGATGAATCATGCTAAAGTACCTGGTCAAATCCCCACAGTCATTATAGCAGAAAGATGATTGAGAAAGGTTTAAGACTTTTGTCATTTAAGTATGGCTGTGTAAGCATGGAATTAACTCTGCTTGTTGAGCTTTGCGGAGGCAGATCTCTTGCAGCATCACTTAAATTGTGTCTGAAATAAGACAAACTACTAATCCAAAAGTTTGTAAGATAGAAATATCCAGTTTAAAACAACCAAAATCCCCATTCCAAGACAAAAAAAAAGAAAATTTCGGGGAGTCAATTGCTGTAGAAAGAAGAATAATCAGACTTCTCCAGGGACAAGCTCCTAACAGGCAACACAATGTGAAGTGTTCATTTCTAAACACATACATATATAAGCAAGACTAAACTGACTCAAGAGGCTTTCTCTTTCTGCCTGTCTGTCTCTCGGTGTATATGTAACAATTGTTTAAAAAGTCATAGATTTGAGAGGAAGTGGGGGAACATACGAGGGTTCTAAAGGGTTAAAGGGAGGGATAGACATTATAGAAGCATAATATCCACGTGTGATATATTTTAAAAAGATAAATTGAAGGATGGTTTATACATTTTTGTGTCCCCCCCGTTCCCCCTCAAAAAAATATTTCCTTTCTCCTAAAACTCTTTATGCTGGTGACAAGCAACTCACATTTATGTGGAAAAAAGAGGACAATAAGTTAGGCAGGAAGTTGCAGCACATGCACTCAAAAGGCTATAATCAACTGAAAGTCCAATAGGAGCTTAATTGCATACCTCAGGGACATTTGAAAGAAAAAGAAAATAAATGGCTTGAAGATGTTGCTCAGTAATACAGTAGTCACCCAGCATGGATAAGGCCACAGGTCTAATCAACATCAACAAAGCAGCTAAGAAGATATGCAGGATAGTTTCATGTCAACTTGACACAAGCTAAAGTCTTTGACAGAAGGAAGCCTCAATTAAGAAATTGCCTCCATCTGCCTCTAACTGGGAGGGAGGGGTAATGGGGAGGAGAATCGGCAATTCAGGATTAGGTGTGGGAAAGGACAGGACAGATGGCTAAATGGCCGTGAATATGAGAGGAAATCTGCAACTGATGGGGGTAAGGAAGTGGGAGGCATTTCCAGGATGAGACAGAGACCCTCATGAGATAAGGGAGTGACCCAAGAATCAATGGGGGTAACCACAACTGAGGTTCACAACATTGGAGATATGGAACATGAAGAGGCCTGTAGCTAGGCAGGAACCTTAGTGGGGTGATAGAGACACCAACCCACCCACAAATTTTCAACCCCAAGTTTATCCTGTCTACAAGAAATGCAGGCATTGGGTATAGAGCAGAGGCTGAGGTAATGACCAACCAATAATGGCTCCATTACCTAGGCAAGAACCAATCCCTAACACAATTTATTAATGATATCCTGTTATGCTTACAGAAAGGAACATGTTTTCTCTGAAAGGCTCCATCCAGCAGCTGCCCCAGACAGATGAAGACACCCACAGCCAAACAGCGGATGGACTTTGGGAATTCTTTTGAAAGAATAGGAGGAAGGATTGCAGACCTGGAAGAGGATAGGAACTCCACAGGAAGACCAACAGAGTCAACTAACCTTGCCTCTTGGGTCTCTCAAAGTCTGAACCACCAACCCAAGAACATACAGAGCTGGAAATAGACCACCCAGCTCATATGTAGTAGATGTGCAGCTTGGTCTTCATGTGGGTCCTAAACAACTAGAAGGAGATCTATCCCAAAAGTGGTTGCCCAAATGTGGGATATCTTCTACTAGCTGGGCTGCCTTATATGGCCTCAGTGGGAGAGGAAGCTCCTAACGTCATAAAGACTTGAAATGCCAGGGTGGAGGGACACCCAGGGGGCCCTCACCTGCTCAGAGAAGAAGGGGAGAGAGTATCAGGGAAGGATTGTGACAGGGGTGACCAAGAGGGGGACAGTGAATGGAATGGAATATGAAGTGAATAAGTAAAAACATAAATTTGAATTCAAAAAAATAAGAAGAAAATGCCTCTGGAGAGATCAAGAGCATGACCCACAGAATCAACTTTCCAGGGCTCGTCAGTGATCACAGAGTCTGAAACAATGATAATCAGGGGAGCTCTAGAGTCTGAGCTAGGTCCACTACATACACATTATGGTTGTGGACTCAGAGGATCTCTGACTCTTTTGATTGCTCTTGGGATTCTTTTCCTCTTACTGGGTTGCCTTGGTCAAAACTTGCCTAGACTTATTGTAACTTGTTATGCCATGGTAGGTTGATCTCTCTGAGAGGCCTTCTCTTTACTGAAGGTAAATGGAAGAAGACTGGATACAGGGGAGAGGGATAGCTGGGAGTAAAGGGTGAGGTAACTGCAGTCAGGATACAATATATGAGAGGAGAATAAATTAAATTTTCAAGAAGAAGAAAAAGGAATTGCCTTCCTGAGATCTGACTATGGACCACCCTTTAGGGCACTTTTAAAATTAGTGATTGATGAGGGAGGGCCCAGTCAATTGAGGTCGGTACTATTCCTGGGCTGATAGCTCTGGGAACTATAAGAATTTAGGCTGAGCAACGAAGAGGAAGCCAGTAATCAGCACTCCTACATGGCCTCTGTGGCAGCTCCTGCCTCCAGGTTCCTTGCTTGTTTAAGTTCCTGCTCTGACTTCCTTCAGTGATGAACTTGGACGGAAATGTAAGTCAAATAAACTCATTCCTTCCCAAGTTGTTTTAGTCAAGGCGTTTCATCACAAGACAAAAAGAATATACTCAAATTTTGATTATTTGAAAAGTTGGAGGCCATTTTCCCCTCATGTACAATAAAATCACGAGTAGTAAGTAGTAATTATTCCTCTCACTAATAAGTGAATGCATAAGACATGGTGGTCACTGTGGAAACATTGGGAAAATAAACTGACCTCAGCAGCTGTTCAGTTATTATGAAAACTGCATTCAGAAAACCAACAAAATGGCTCAGTGCATACAGGTGATGTCCTGTGCTCATGAACCCTGGGATTCATGGTTGAGGAGGAGAATGAACTCCTACAAGTTGTCTCCAACCTCCCTCCACATGCATGCTATTTGTGCAATTGCACACGCACACGCACACACACACACACAAATCAATCAATCAATCAATTAATTAAATATCTTTAGGAAGAGTGAAAAACATTTTTTAAAAATCTATTTAACAAAAACCTAGGAACACACCATGTTTTGAAGCAACACATTGGTGGATATTTTCTTTCAGTATTTTTGCCCAAATGGACAAATGGGTACATATAAATGCATAACTATATGTACACATATGACTAAAATATAAAAATCAAAAATGAAGAGACATCTTCCCTGAAATACTGTTTATGACATTAATTTCCTCTTGTTTTGATTTATGCTATAGTTTGATATTATTTCAGTTTATCCCAAATGTTAAGTTCTGGAATCCAGCATATGGTTGAAGTGTTGAAATCTCTTAGAGAAATGGTTTGACAATGACTGGATCATAATGGTGCTGCTCACAAAATACATTAAGGTAATGCATGTGAGAGTGTGACTGAGACCAAGACAGCAAAAGAAAGAGAAAACCTGCAAACGAAGTAAGTAAGAGAAAGGAGGAGAGGGAGCACAAGACCCAGAAGAGACAGAGTTCAAGGCATGTCCTTGAATAGCCCTGGCTTTCTGTCTCAATATTGATTTTTTTCAGGAAGCACTCTTAACCATTCTGATGTCATAAGCCATTAGTCCCTCACCAGCTAAGCAAGTGGAACCACCTCATCTTAGACATTGAGAGTCCAAAATGAATGCTCTATATTTATAAAGTAAATGGATGCCCATTTTGTTAAAGAAAAAAACCAGAACTTTTTAGCATTCTATTTTGAACTATTTTCTTAGCTGTGATCCTGGGCACTATAATCTATAATATAATTTATATTAATGCCAACTAAATATCAAGAGTTTAAATATTTTATTTGACTATAATTCCATCACAGATTATACCATTAATTTGTTTGTTTTATACAAATATATAACTCCACATTGTGTATTTCACTTCAAAATCTAAATAAAACAAGATGGCAAAGAAATAATATATATTAACTAATTTTTACATTTGCCCAATGCTCACTGTTAGGTTTTTAATTCTGCTGTAGATTTGAGTGACTATCGAGCATGTTTTCATTCAGGTGGATGATACTCTACTCAAGTTTTGCTAATGACAACACGTACTCAAATTTATATAGATATCTGAGGTTAAGTAGATGCTGAAGATAATATCTGACATATCATACATTTACTTATTTCATATATTTTCATTCTTTATTGTCACTATTCTAATAAGAATAATATTTGATTTTTTAGTTAAATTGCAAAATTTAGTTTTGAAAGTTTAGAATTATTGGGAGACAGTCTTTCTTTTAACATCCTGACTGGTAATTATGAAGAGTACCTCTTTCCTATCAAATATCAGTTTTGCTTTTTGTTTTTTAGTGTATTAATACCATTTATGTGTTTGTATTCATGTCTTAGAACATGAATGTTTGGGACCATTGAAGTCTGTTAGCTTGGTAGACACCTATCTTATGAATGAAGAAATTTCCTCAAATGCCTAAAAAACAAATAATCTAATCAGAAATAATTTCCCCAAAGCATCTTTATGTATAGTTTAATACAACATAATAACTGATTTTTAAACTTAAAAAGACAATTGTTCTGCTTGTGTGCACTCTTAAAGCCAAGCAGAAGTGAGATCATTTTTTCACTTTTTTCAGATGTCTCCTAAGCACACATGTAACCCTGGCAGTATGTGACCTTATAGACTCTGAGAAATATGCCAGTGTTTGCCACAAGTATAATGTACAACTCTTTCACAAGACTTCCTTTATAATATTTGTGTTTAGTTCCTGGTTTGTTCCAAATATTTTTGTTGTTGTTATTGCCTTGAGGAAGTCTAAACCCTAAAGCCTCTTCCTGGAAATATTTTCAGTGGATAGCCTCACCCTTTCATATAAGGGAAGTTTTGAGTTCAGGAAACAAATAAAAAACGACTTCTTTGGAGTGGTCTTCCAGGGACTCGCTAGGAAGTGATGCTTATTCTCTTTTGTGTATGAATAGGGGTGTGTGTGTGTGTGTGTGTGTGTGTGTGTGTGTGTGTGTGTGTTTGCATTTGTGTGTGTGTATGTGTGTGTGTGTATATATGTATGTTTATGTATGTGTTGTATGCATTTCTTCACTACATGTCCAGATATCTTTGCCTTTACTATGAAGTCTGGAAGATATCTTAGGTGTCTTCCTTAAACTCTACTCACCTTATTTTATTGAGGCTGGGTGTCACATTGAATCTAGAACTCACCAATTATCAAAGATGGATAACCGGGAAACCCATATAAATCCTCCTGTCTCTACCTCCCACCATTGGGCTTTCAGAAACCTTCTTTGCTTGTGGGGATGTGAATTTAAGTTATCGAGCAACAAAGATTTTATTCACACAGCCATCTCTCTGTCCCACTCATTTTCTTTTAATGATCTGTTTTAATTTCTGTAGTTGAGAAAGGTAGGCTGTTAAATTTATGGTTTACCATACCATATCATATTATCTCAAAGCTTATTATTCTCAACAATATTCACTATTTCTTTCTTAAATAGGTGTACCCTGGGTAGCTACAGCTGGGTAATTTCCAAAGTTCTGCAAATGTTAATTTTCACGAATTTTGATAGTTTTTTAAATGGTTTTTATGAATAGGTATAATTTCAGAACTCCACTCCATTGTTTGCAGTTGTCACCTCTCCCAACATTTTAAAGGGGATTATCCTGGGACTGTTCACTTACACTTTTAGATAGAATAAAGCCATGTGGATCTCTGTTTCAGGAGGGTGAGTCCTCAGAGGGCCCCACTTGCAGATTTATTAACCTTGTGTTTACTGTTTGCCACTAGCCTGACCCTGAGAAAGTTACATAAAAGATTATTCCTTATTCTCAAGTAGAAAACAAGTAAAAATTTTAAGTCTTTTGGTGTAATATGGTGAATTATAACTCTTAGCTCAAAGTCTGGCTCCCCATGCATAAATGCTATGTTTAATTCTTCTTATTTTTCATAATGTAACAATATTCTCAGAGCAATATGGATTACCAACATGACAAAAGGATATGGAGTAAATAATTCAGGAATAAAATTGTGTAAACACTTCTGTGAAAGAAAAGACTCACAAATTGATATTTAAAAAACCAGAGATAATGAAAAATGTATCTATTTACAGTATGAACAGCAGAACCCTGTGGAAACGAGGAAATAGAGCTATAAACTGATATGATTGTGTCCATGAGACATTATGGTTAAGGAAGTGACGCTAATTATGTGTAATGAAAGCATATTCAGTTGTGCTTACATGTTGACATCAATGAGCTCCATAAAATAAGTCAGTCCAGACACACTACAGAACATTCTATCATTTTAGAAAAGAATGTAATATCCC
>NC_046164.1:28199018-28286699 GCF_011064425.1 Rattus rattus
ATCACATTTATTGTTGGTCCTCATTTTGGTCCCTAGTCATATGGAAAGTTGAGATGGTACCAAAGTCTGCTCAGAAAT
Source organism: Rattus rattus (assembly GCF_011064425.1). Taxonomy (NCBI): domain Eukaryota; kingdom Metazoa; phylum Chordata; class Mammalia; order Rodentia; family Muridae; genus Rattus; species Rattus rattus. Next base: position 28,199,097 of record NC_046164.1, read on the forward strand.
TATATTCATAAAACCATACCCCTACAGAGATGCTTCTGACTGAGCTCCAAACATTCATCAAAGCACATTTTAGGGGAAAACATCACAAATGAAACAAAAACACCCTTTAAAAAAATCCAAAATTGGGTCAAGAATGAACATATACTACAGACAACAGAAAAAAACATGGAGCTCAGATACTGAATTTTTCCATGTATGTATAATTTCAAATTATAAACACTGTTTACAGAAGTGATGATCTTGAAGTAAGAGAGGAAAAATATAAACTATGTTGGGATGTTTTAAGAGAGAAATACATAGAGAAGTAGAGTTATTTTAAAAAGGATTTGGTTTTGCAATTACCAGAATGAAATGCTGGCATTTTTCTACTATTTTTTTACTTCACTTAATTTTTCTATTATAGTTTTATTATTTAAAAACAATTTTAACTTTAAACATATTTGATCACATTCTTCCTGCCCCCCAAGTCCTCTCATATCCTCTCCTATCCCATACCTACTAAATTTTAAATTCTTTCTCAAAAAGTCATCAAAACACAATATAACAAATTCTGCAAAACCAAGAGGGTGTAATAAACCACACCAACAACAACAACAAAGAAAGAAACTCATTGTAATGAAATAAAAGGAAGAGTTGACCAGGTGATATCACACTGCGGACTCACGTGTGAAGGGAAATTATTTTACCAGACAGGGAGTCACAGGGGCTGGGGAGTGTCCTGGCTTGTTCTTTTATGTCTAACCTCTCAGAACTAATTTGATAGTCCCATGAGAACTAACTTAATTCCTTTCGAAGGCCCTGCTGTAGGGGCCTAAAGACCTCCATCTAGTGCCCACCGCCTATAGATCTCATCTCGATACCACAACAGTAGAGACCCTTGAACCTCTGACACAGGAACCCTTGGATTTGAATGCAGAACTACATTCAAGGTAAAGCACCTTCATGTGCATTTTCTTTCTTTCTGCCCCAATCATGTTATAGGACAAGGAATCGTGCTAAGGTAAACTCAGCAAAGAATGTCAATGCCCGTGAGAGATATGAACCTGAAGTGGATATCTCCTGTAGCCAGGGACAAGGATAAGGACACCAACCCACCCACAAAACCTTTAACCCAAAATATGACCTAACTACAAGAAGTGCAGGGACAAAGATGGAGCAGAGATCGAGGGAGTGACCAACCAATGACTGCCCCAACGTGGGTAAGAGCCAATCCCTGATACTATCAATGATACTCTATCATGCTTGCCACCAGGAGTCGAGGATAACCATCCTATGGGACACGTCACCTAGCAACTGACTAAAACAGATGCAGAGACCCAAGCCAAACATTGGAAGGAGCTTAGGGATGCTTATGGACGAGCTGTGGGGAGGATTGAAGGGCCTGAAGGGGATAGGAAATTCACCAGAACACAGAGTCAACTAACCTGGACCTTTCTGGGCTCTCAGAGACCGAACCAAAAAACATACATGAGTTGGACATAGACCCCTCTCATACACATATGTAGCAGAAGTGCAGCTCTTCATGCTGGTCCCCAACAACTAGAGCAGGGTGGGTAGGAGGGGTGGGTGCTGCCTATATATCTATTGCCTTCCTGTGGATCCCATTCCCTAAAATTGGCTGCCTTGTCTGGCCTCAGTGGGAGAGAATGTGCCTAGTTCTGCAATGACCTGATGTGTCAAGGTTGAGTGATACCAAGGGCAGCTTCTCCATTCTCAGAGGAGAAGGGGAGTGAGGTGCATGTGGCCTGTGTGAGAAGGGGACGGGAGGATGGGGCTATAATCAGTATGTAAAATAAATGAATAAATAATAGATAACTAGATAGATGGATGGATGGACAGATGGATGGACAGACAGACAGACAGACAGGCAGACAGGGAAAAAACGAATATCGGTGCATAAATAAATTTCAGCAAGCCGGTGGGTTTTTTATTGAATCCTGTGGCTGAGGGCTTTTTAGAAGGGACTGTGATTTCCTTTTCTAGCAGTTTAGTCAAGGGCTCCACTGTGGCAGGAAGCCTTTCAACAGAGTCCCACGACGGTGAAGAAGCTCGGTTCTTCTCTGGCATGGAGAAGGTGGGCAACGACTTTGCTTTTCTGATCTTGTACTCTTTACATCACCACTGGGTGGTGTTGCCACAGTGACTGCCGAACTGGATTACTCCGGTGATCTGCAGTAACCTGTAACCAACTACAGCTGATTAGAGGAGATTCAATGGCATCTATTCAAAGTTTTTGTCTTGGTGACAACATTCTAACCAAACCTTGTGTCATTGGTAGAATTAGAACTTGACAGTAGAATCTATTTTCAGGTCAAGGTTAATAATAAAATAAAATAAAATAAACCACAGTTTAAATATGATCAGACATTTCGGAAAGAAAGCTTGGAAAACCTAGACTGAGAAGAGAGATTGCAGTTTGTTCCTTAACCAGCAAAACATTTTCAGATAAACCCTGAATGACTGCAGGAAACACACAGGTTAAAAACATTCTCACTATCTCTAGCCCATTAGAACCACTCTCTATTGTACCAATGAAGACATTTATTTTGTTCTGGGAAGCACTTTTAAACATGCACTAACTGGAGGCATAAAAATTATTTTTATATGTATTTTTAAAAATCTATTGGAAACTCTAGTAAAAGAATTAATGTTAATCTATCTAGCTAAAGAATATATGTGGAGAGCCTTTTACATTGACTCACTCCCGTCTCATGAGTCCATCTTTACTCCTGAGCCTCTGGAAGTGCTGAGGCCCCCAAAGCTAAATCCCTTAAAAACATAAAGCAAAAATAAAATGTCTTTGCAATCTTTAGCAAGGGATAAATCTGCTGAAATGTCTAAGAGAGTTTGGAGAATTTACACAAAGCCTTTATTGAAAAATAATTGGAAGCCACCCACGGCATGATATAAAAAAAAATCCAATTTTCCATCCTTTTTAATTCTGACAGTGTTAGCTTTCTTGTCTGCAACATGGAAATTGAAATATCATAGATTTTGCCCAGTGTTTAACAATATAAGGTTTTTCGCTATATTGCTAAGAGTCCTTATTCTTATTCTCAGAAAATATCTAGAATTTCCACTAAATAATTAAATCTTTTTTATCACCCACATTCACATTTTTACAGGTTGAAAACCATCAAAAATCAGCTTACATCAACTATTACCTTGCTATAAATAAATTGAATTTTAATTTTTATAGGTTTTCATTATGTCAGAATCACACAATCTCAGAGGATCAATAACAACTTAGGTTAAAGAAAATGCTATAAAAACCTCTGAAAGTATGTAAGAAAGAGTACTGCAACTATATATCTCATGAGCCCCATAAACTAAAAAAAATATTAAATATATATGTGCACCCAACCAGGCGTGTGTGTGTGTGTGTGTGTGTGTGTGTGTGTGTGTGTGTGTGTTATTTTTGTAATTTTAAAATTTATTGTAGAGTTTACAGAAATGAATATATTTATTACTCAGCAAATATTTGGTGGATTTCCCTGATAAATTAAAAATATAAATATATGTCTATGCCAACTAATACACATATTATACAAATGAATACATAAATTTATTTGCATATATTTAGAAGATATTAGAAAATCTCTCATAATTTTATTCAACTATTTAATATATTTAATTGATGAGTTAAAACAATATATTCATGGTATATGAAACAATGATTATGTGAGTAATTCTAAGTCTGCAGTGTGCACATCTATGAAGTCATGCTATGCGTATGGCGATGTAACTGTAAGCATACATTGCTCTCAAGTTTGAAGTAAGCATTGCTGTATGGTTTACAAGGCTGCACGTTAGATCCCAAGAACACAGAAATCGTTTAACTAATTGAAATTTCAAATTCTTGCACATTTCATCCCTCTGACCAATGCCAGTATCTTTGAATGTTTCTAGACATTGGCCTTCTTTAAGCCCTTCATATCAGGAGGTAGACACTTTCTGTGACTCAGAGCTTGGCTTGTTTTACACAGCAAATGTTCTCCAGATTCTCTGTGTGTTCCTAATTTCATACTTTCCATTTTTTGCCTCTTTTAAGTGAAAAATGTGTCCCTGTATGTGTATTTGTCATGCTTCAGACATGGATGCTGTTCAGTGTTTTAGTCATTAAGACACTCAGGAAGGAAACATTAGCTGTGAACAGTTCATCCTGCACGAGAACAGTGTTATGACTATCGCTCTTCAAACACAACGGGAACAGAGCTGTAGAGTGCTATTTCCAAAGAGCTGAAAGATCCATCCTCAAAATCTCTATATATTTGTTTTATATCTGCATGGTTTAAGCCAGTAATTTCATTGCCTTTGAATACTTACCTAATATTAGATTTGACGAACCATAGTGACATAATTTGCTAATTAATTAATTAACTTATTTATTTATGGTTCTAGTGTAACCTCCACTGTTTTCCACTGTTTTATCGTCCAAATACAGGGGAAAGAAATTCTGTTTCTTCATATCCTTGCTAATACTTGTTTTCCTTCAACATTTTATAACAGGTTGTCATGTGAGAGCTCACTGTGTGTTTATTGGTATTTCTCACATGACTAATGATTATGGTTTCATGAACCTATTGGCTATTTGCCTTCTTTTGAGGAATGTCTATTCAGATTTTTGTGGCAAGTTTTAAAGCTTCTCGTTCATTTTCTTGCCATTGACTATCTTCCTCCATGGACTTTGGATATTAATCCCTCCATAGATAGATATTTAACGGATGTGTTCTCCTACATAGTAGATTGTTTTTCCATTGTATTGGTTTGTTTCTTTTGCTGTACAGAAGCTTCTAAGTCTGACATACTCCCACTCAATTTTTTTTTGCTTTTGTGTTTGTGCTTTGTACATAATATCTAAAAACTCATTGTCAAGATGAGCCATGGGCTTTTTATCTGAATTTTTCTCAGCATCACAAAATGGCTTTCTACTACAGAAGGGTTATAATGTCACCTAATGAAGCAAAAAAAAAAAAATCACACCCTACAGGGGTCTCTGATTTTTTTTAAATCTTTGTGTTTTCTTTAAGGAACTTTATCATTTTGAATCTTTCTTTTACCTCTTTGATATATCTTGAGTAAAAGTTTGTCCTGTGTGGGAGTTCCATTCCGGCAGCACCCATTGAAAGTGATGAGAACAGACACCCTTTATCTTTTCCAAATCTTGGCAGTAAAGCTTCTAGACTTTCATTAAACATTAGCTTACCTCTCAGTTTACATGTGATCTGAAATGTGTTGAATGAAGTACATTACTTCTTACTGTATGGTTGAGAGCTTTTATCACAAAAGAAAGCCATTTTATCTAATCATTTAAATAATATCTCAATAGAAATAATAACTTTGATTTAATTCTGCTATCTCACACTTATTGATATGCCTATCTTCACCATTCTTGCATTCTTGGTTATGACGTGTGCTGCCTGCCAGCTCTAGGATTACAGATGCAGGTCACCATGCCAGGCTCTTTGCATGAGTGTTGGGGATCTGAACCCTGTATGCTTGTCCAGACAGCACTTTACCAACTAAGCCATCCCCTCAACATCTAGATTTTAAATTATGTCTCCTTTATAGATTCATCTTTTATGATTTTAGAGTTACCCTCTTTGTGACTGATTTTTACATAAAATCTCTGTTTTCTATGCTAAGTGGCCACCTTAGCTGTCTTCCAGGTAGTCTTAATGAGGTATTTTCACCCCCTTGCTTTTAGTCCACATATGAATAAAGTGAATATTTTTCTTGTTCATTACTATTATATTTTAACTGTAACATGTAATATATATGTAATAAAGTATATACTGGATTGAATCACAGAGCATATCTTGAGCTTAGTCAACTGAAGAACTCTATACCCTTTCACCTAACTGGAGAAATGGTAATGTCCCAATCACAAATTTTCTGTTGTCAAATCTTTGTCTGTTTTGGAGTTGCATCGTTTCTTTCTGACTCTCATGTTCTCTTTTCTGATGTGAAACCTTCTGCAATAGCAAGCATTGACTCCACACTCTGTATGTATTGTTTCTTGGTTGTGTGTAGGTATGTGCTTGGGTTATTGTAGAACTTGAATAAAAAGGTTTCAGAGTTATATCATTCTACTTTAAGGTGATGACATCTTAACTTTATTCACATACAAAACTTCCACACCCCTTCTGTTCCCTACCTTTCGTTGACTATTTCACATTCACATCTCTTAATATTGTGTATCTAATAACAATTTCATGAAGATGGAATTCAGTATTTTAGTGTTTTAACTTCTCTGTTAGACTTACATTTTAGTTGCCAAACAACAGTGTACCATAAAAATGTTCCATGTTTGAGTGCATTTATAATGAATAGTATACTTTCACATGTTTCATACCATTACTTAGTGCTCTTTGCTTCAGTTTGAGAACACACTGTTAGCATATTTTATAGGTTTCCAGATGATATACTTTAATGTGAAGTCTTTAGCTCTTCTTTATTTCCGGACAATGGCTTGGCAGGCCATAGTGTACATAGCTGATAGTTGTTTTCCATATATTTTATTAATTATTTGAGAATTTATGCATCACCTTTTGATCATATCCACTAGCTCCACAACTCCTCTGCTATCTAGCATCCTTCTGTGCCCACCCAGCTCTGTGCCCGCTTTTTCCCACCTATCAAGTCCAATTGATGCTGCCAATATGATCTTGGATGCAAAGCCTCCCACTGGAGCAAAGTTAAATTGCCAGGGCCTAAATTCTTCAAGAAAAGTAACCTTCCTACTCCTAGAGACTAACAGTTGCCAAGAGTCGTAGATTAGAGGTGGGACTTCATGCCCACATTCCCCTCTCTATGCTTCAATTTGATCTGACTTGTACTTTCAATCTTGGGCATGCTAACACAAACACTGTCAGTCATTTGTCCAGCTGTCCAGCTGAACTGTGTTCAGGTAAGCACTGTTTTTATTTTGGGGGGGATGTTTTTGTATATATTTTCTCACTCTAACATAGCTGGAAATAATTTCATTGAGAATTATAATACCTTTATAGAGGCTGCTTTATAGTGAGTCTCTCTCTCTCTCTCTCTCTCTCTCTCTCTCTCTCTCTCCCTCCCTCCTCCCCTCCCCTCCCCTCCCTCCTCTCTTTCTCTCTCTGTCTTCAGTTTTTAAAGATTGTTTCAAGATAGTCTCTCACACTACTTGGCTTTAACATAACTTTCAGTGCTTTCATGGAGGTCCTTTAACCACCATGATTTGGAAGGGTGATATTTGTCACCAGACTCTGGATGTTCTCAACTAATAGCTCTTTCAAGTAAACTTAAGTTGATTTCTTCTATTCCTATCCAACCTCCACAATTTATATATCCATAAGTAGAATGCTATCTCCAAATGATTTTGTGCTTCTTACAACTCTTGCATTTTTCTTTCACTAAGATGCAAACTTTAAACAGCCAATAGTCATTTTTATGTTCTTCCTTCTGCATAATTGGGTCTGCTGATGAAAATATTTACATTGAACTTTTAATTCTGTCATTGCAATTTTCAGCTCTGGAATTTCTATTTATTTCTTTTATGTTCTCTATTTTTATTAACCTTCTCATTGTGTATTCATAGTTACCTATATGTCAGCTTTCTTGAATTTCAATGCTTAAAATGATTATTCTGATATCCCCTTCCTCCTTTCTCCCCAGTCCAACTTCTCCGATGCTCTCTACTCTCTCTATCAGATCCATGATCTCTTTTTCAATTGTTATTGGAGAGAAAAACACACACACACACACACACACACACACACACACAGAGAGAGAGAGAGAGAGAGAGAGAGAGAGAGAGAGAGAGAGAGAGAGAGAGAGATTATATACCCTATCAGGAAGCTAATCCCTGGAACCAACTTATTTTTACATTCTCAACAGTCATTGATTGCTATTCATTTGAATTCTATTCCACATGATTCATAAAGTTGAAGTTCTAGAAGATTGGTCATTAGAACCTTGTCATTTCTTTTGGTGATGTTGTACTTAACAAATCTGGATGATTCATTATCCACAATCCAGGTAGCTTTTCCTTGGTTTGTGCACATTAGAAACAACAATGACCTCTGCTAGTCTTCCCATGTTACTTGTGGGAGATAGCACTTTCTCCTGCTTCTGATGCTGACAGGATTGAAGTTTCAGATGAGTGGAAGCAAAACTGAATCCATAGTGGAGCTCAGTGTTCACACAGTTGGAAGGCCTATTGTGTACAGGACTTATGCATCCCTGCTCTTGTCTGGTCCCTGTGTACTCTGGGTACCCACTAGGACACAGGACGGTAGAGTCAGTGCTAGAGTAAGAGTCCACTATGAGCTCAGCAGACGGAGTCTCTGTGATCAGGTGAATGAGCAGGTTTGAATATTCTCAGACTCAGGTATGGCTCCTCCTTGAGTTTAGAGCGTGCCTCTGAACAGACTGTGCTGGCTCCAGACAAGTTAGAAAAGTGACAAAATTAAATCCAGGAGTGACTTCAGGATCCATTGCCAAGATTGAGGTCTGTGAACTTGCCTCTAGGGAATATTGGCTATCGTTCCTTTGACATCATGTGAACTCAAAAGGACTGTGACCTAAGAGTTGCTATAGTTACATTTACAAGACCACTTTAGAATCTACTGTGGTACTGGGATGAATATGTATTATGGAGAGATTAAAAGAATCATCCAAATCAAAATATAGAATTAGGAAATATTTGTGATATTGGTATACTTGACTCATTAAGTTTTTTTTAAACAAAGCATTCAAATAGCTCTTATTTAGCCAAAAATGGATAGAAATTGTAATGCAATCTCCAAATATGCTTAGGTTGGATATTTTTATTTTTAGCACATTTGATATTTTTTCTCCCTCCATACTTCTCTTTGAAATAGAAGAGGAAGCTGTGCTTTTCCCTGTAGACAATTCACCAACAACTCCCTTAGCCTGTGAACCGCTTTAGTCTTTTGCTATCTAAATTCAAACTTTATCACACAATTCCCTCTAAATCACAAAAACCTGCTAGCCTATTTTCTTTTCCCAATTCTGCCTGCCATTTATTTTCTACTTTGTTGCTTGTGATACCAATTCGAACTGCCCTTTCCTCTCTTCACTTGAAAGACTTATTTGCCAGAAGACTTGATAACACTAGTTTTAACAAAAATTAAGGTAAAGGATTAAAATTTGGTTTATATTTTAATTTATATAAAGAAAATAACCAGGAAACAATGTGTTCTAGAAGATTTGTGTTATTACTTATCATGGTGTTGATTATTTAATCGGTAAATTAAAATTGCTAAGAAATTAGAACTTAGACTGCAAACATAGGCTTGATAAAGCATGGCTACCTTTATCCCACTTTGAATAATTTTTAATATAATAAAGATGAAAATACTATTCTTGCCATGTTTAACTCTTTAGCAACAATATACTGTGTGAGTGGTGTGTGTGTGTGTGTGTGTGTGTGTGTGTGTGTGTGTGTGTGTTGTGATCATGTGGAAGAATTGCAAGAGGCTAGATGTTGACATCAGGTGTCCTTTTCAATCCCTCTTTTCATTATTTGTTGAGGTAAGGTCTCTTAATAAACCTATAGTTTACCGATTGAGTAGTCTGGGTGGCTAGTAGGTCCTAGGGATCTCTTGATTCTGCCTTCCTGTGTTGAGATTACAGGTATACAGTTCATACCTAGCTTACAATGATGCTGTGGGTTCAAATTCAGGTTCTCATTCTTGTACAGCAAGCTCATTACACATTATTCAGTAAGCCATCTCTCCCTCTCCCAACAACCTCTTTAAAATAACTTTTATTGCACTTGCGTATTTATTATGTGTTTGAATGGAGAGAGTGAAGGGTGTAAGCCTGCTACAGTACACGTATAGCGGGCAGAGGGCAACTCATATAAATGGTTCTCTCTTTCCATCATACAGGTCCCAGTGATTGAATTCAAGTCATAGGTTTTGATGCCGACCACCCTCACCTTGTTAGCTGTCTCACCGTCCCCGACCCCAGCAATCTATTTCCTAGCAAGATAATTAAAAACAGAAGCTTTTTTTTTACTTTGCCCATATCTGACACTTCTTAAGATCTCATTAAACAGAGATGCTTCCGTTGAAAGTACAGAGTTAACGGCATCTTGCCACTAAACCTGTTAAACTCTTTAGGTGGAAGCTGAAACCAATGTTCTTTAGGCTTGCATGCTATGAATCAGATAAGGGGAACATGAAAACAGCAGGAAATGATGCAGGAAAGATAATCTATTATCTGTTCTCTGATCTGAAGCGGTGGGCTTACTGGAAAATAAACATCATCAGCCACATCAATAAATTCATACTCTCCTAATCCTCGGCTAATGCAGCTGCAAACAAGCAAGGCATGCGAGGTGGCTGCAGCTTGTCATTAAACATAGTGGAGAGGGTGCCTAGTTTTAAAATTTTGTGTAAGACAATGTATCAACGTTTTGCCTTCATATTAGATTTTTATAATAGTGACATCTGAGTTTTCTCATATGTGCAGAGTGTACAGAATACCCAATAGCATGAAAAATAAATCGATTTTTGACATTATTATGTTTCACTGATTGCTGTAACTATACTGTACCAATGCCACAATAACTTAATTAATGGAATGTTAAAGTTTGAAATCAAGAATAAATACTGGATGTTTTTTCTATTTCTATGAAATTTTTGTGATTCTTCTAAATCCATGTTCAACTTAATATTCAATTTGGGTTAACCATTTACAAATAATTATTTTTTATTTTTGTGTTATTTTTCTATTTCCATTTCTAATGTTATCTCCCTTCCCAGTTTCCTCTCCGAAAATTCCCCAACTCACCCCCTCCCTCTGCCTCCATGAGGGCGCTCACCGACCTGCCCACTCCTGCCCCACCGCCCTATCATTCCCCTATGCTGGGGCATCAAGCCTCCACAGGCCTCCCTTCCCTTTGATGCTCTGCTACATAGGCATCTGAAGACATGGGTCCCTCCATGTGTACTCTTTGGTTGGTGGTTTACCCTAACCTGGGAGCTCTGGGGGGATCTGATTGGTTGATACTGCTGTTCTTCCTATGGGGTTTCAAACCGGTTCAGCACCTTCAGTCCTTTCTCTAACTCCTCCATTGGGATTCCTGTGCTTAGTCTGATGGTTGGCTGCAAGCATTTCCATCTGTACCGACAAGGCTCTAGCTGAGCCTCTCAGGAGACATCCATATCAGGCTCCTGTCAGCAAGCACTTCTTGACACCAGCAATAGTGTCTGGGTTTGGTGGCTACATATGGGATGGATTCCCAGGTGGAGCAGTCTCAGAATGGCTTCCTGGCATCATCAAAACCAAGTTCTCCAACCAAAGTAACCATACAAGTATTTCTTTAACAGTTTAGAAAATCCTTAACTAAACACCCTGAAGATGGCATAGAACATTCTCTTGCACCCCACATGTAGTTCTCTCCATTAAATTTTACTTCCTTCCTTGTGTTTTCTTTATCACTATTGAGCCCATATAATCTTGTTGCCTAAGTCCATATTCACTCATATATTTATATATAGTTACAGTAGTCTGTGTCCTTAATCACTGTGGCTCTAAGACATTTTTTTTATTAACTTGAATATTTCTTATATACATTTAGTATTATTCCTTTCCGGTTTCCGCAAACATCCCCTCCCCTCCCCTTCCTTATGGTGTTTCCCCTCCCGACCCTCCCCCATTGCCGCCCCCCCGCAACAGTCTAGTTCACTGGGGTTCAGTATTACAGGACCCAGGGGGCTTCCCCTTCCACTGGTGCTCTTACTAGGATATTCATTGCTACCTATGAGGTCAGAGTCCAGGGTCAGTCCATGTATAGTCTTTAGGTGAGTGGCTTAGTCCCTGGAAGCTCTGGTGGCTTGGCATTGTTGTACATATAGGGTCTCAAGCCCCTTCAAGCTCTTCCAGTTCTTTCTCTGATTCCTTCAACGGGGGTCCTATTCTCAGTTCAGAGGTTTGCTGCTGACATTCGCCTCTGTATTTGCTGTATTCTGGCTGTGTCTCTCAGGAGCGATCTACACTTCTGCACTTCTTTGCTTCATCCATCTTGTCTAATTGGGTGGCTGTATATATATGGGCCACATGTGGGGCAGGCTCTGAATGGATGTTCCTTCAGTCTCTGTTTTAATCTTTGCCTCTCTCTTCCCTGCCAAGGGTATTCTTGTTCCCCTTTTAAAGAAGGAGTGAAGCATTCACATTTTGATCCTCTGTCTTGAGTTTCATTTGTTCTAGACATCTAGGGTAATTCAGGCATTTGGGCTAATAGCCACTTATCAATGAGTGCATACCATGTATGTCTTTCTGTGATTGGGTTAGCTCACTCAGGATGATATTTTCCAGTTCCAACCATTTGCCTACAAATTTCATAAACTCGTTGTTTTTGATAGCTGAGTAATATTCCATTGTGTAGATATACCACATTTTCTGTATCCATTCCTCTGTTGATGGGCATCTGGGTTCTTTCCAGCTTCTGGCTATTATAAATAAGGCTGCGATGAACATAGTGGAGCACGTGTCTTTTTTATATGTTGGGGCATCTTTTGGGTATATGCCCAAGAGAGGGATAGCTGGATCCTCAGGCAGTTTAATGTCCAATTTTCTGAGGAACCTCCAGACTGATTTCCAGAATGGTTGTACCAGTCTGCAATCCCACCAACAATGGAGGAGTGTTCCTCTTTCTCCACATCCTCGCCAGCATTTGCTGTCACTTGAGTTTTTGATCTTAGCCATTCTGACTTGTCTGGGGTAGAATCTCAGGGTTGTTTTGATTTAATTTCCCTTATGACTAAACATGTTGAACACTTCTTTAGGTGTTTCTCAGCCATTCAGCATTCCTCAGCTGTGAATTCTTTGTTTAGCTCTGAACCCCATTTTTTAATAGGGTTATTTGTCTCCCTGCGGTCTAACTTTCTGAGTTCTTTGTATATTTTGGATATAAGGCCTCTATCTGTTGTAGGATTGGTAAAGATCTTTTCCCAATCTGTTGGTTGCCGTTTTGTCCTAACCACAGTGTCCTTTGCCTTACAGAAGCTTTGCAGTTTTATGAGATCCCATTTGTCGATTCTTGATCTTAGAGCATACGCCATTGGTGTTTTGTTCAGGAAATTTTTTCCAGTGCCCATGTGTTCCAGATGCTTCCCTAGTTTTTCTTCTATTAGTTTGAGTGTGTCTGGTTTGATGTGGAGGTCCTTGATCCACTTGGACTTAAGCTTTGTACAGGGTGATAAGCATGGATCGATCTGCATTCTTATACATGTTGACCTCCAGCTGAACCAGCACCATTTGCTGAAAAATGCTATCTTTTTCCATTGGATGGATTTGGCTCCTTTGTCAAAAATCAAGTGACCATAGATTGTGTGGGTTCATTTTCTGGGTCTTCAATTCTGTTCCATTGGTCTATCTGTCTGTCTCTGTACCAATACCATGCAGTTTTTATCACTATTGCTCTGTAATACTGCTTGAGTTCAGGGATAGTGATTCCCCTGAAGTCCTTTTATTGTTGAGGATAGTTTTAGCTATCCTGGGTTTTTCTAATTATTCAGTTGAATTTGAAAATTGTTCTGTCTAACTCTTTGAAGAATTGGATTGGTATTTTGATGGGGATTGCATTGAATCTGTAGATCGCTTTTGGTAAAATGGCCATTTTTACTATATTAATCCTGCCAATCCATGAGCATGGGAGATCTTTCCACCTTCTGAGGTCTTCTTCAATTTCTTTCTTCAGTGTCTTGAAGTTCTTATTGTACAGATCTTTTACTTGCTTGGTTAAAGTCACAGGGGTATTTTATATTATTTGGGTCTATTATGAAGGGTGTCGTTTCCCTAATTTCTTTCTCGGCTTGTTTCTCTTTTGTGTAGAGGAAGGCTACTGATTTATTTGAGTTAATTTTATACCCAGCCACTTTGCTGAAGTTGTTTATCAGCTTTAGTAGTTCTCTGTTGGAACTTTTGGCATCACTTAAATATACTATCATATCATCTGCAAATAGTGATATTTTGACTTCTTCTTTTCCGATCTGTATCCCCTTGATCTCCTTTTGTTGTCTGATTGCTCTGGCTAGAACTTCAAGAACTATATTGAATAAGTAGGGAGAGAGTGGGCAGCCTTGTCTAGTCCCTGATTTTAGTGGGATTGCTTCAAGTTTCTCTCCATTTAGTTTAATGTTAGCAACTGGTTTGCTGTATATGGCTTTTACTATGTTTAGGTATGGGCCTTGTATTCCTATTCTTTCCAGGACTTTTATCATGAAGGGGTGTTGAATTTTGTCAAATGCTTTCTCAGCATCTAATGAAATGATCATGTGGTTTTGTTCTTTCAGTTTGTTTATATAATGGAAGACATTTTTAAGTATAAATCATTGTGATCGTGAATGTATGCTAGCAAAACTGTTCTGCAGTTTTATCAAACCAAGCAGATATAAAATGAATCTATAGAGTTCGTGGACATCTTTCTTTCTAACTGTTTGGAAACATCATTTTAAAGTTCTATTACCTATGCATTTAAAGTACAATAATCACAGTACTATCCTCACTCATAATGAATCGCATCTTATGTAATATCTTCTATGCCTTTGAAATTCACAGCTTTATGGTGAAGCTGTGAATTTCACATATGATTGACATATATATATGTATGTATATACATATATATATATATATATATATATATATATATGTCAATCAAGTGATATATGGGTAGAAGAGGAAAGATGCAGCGCAGCCCCCAAGCCCTTAGGGTATAGTGATGACATGAATATGTTGGTAGTTGAGCTCTGTTCAACAAGAGGAAAACAGTTGCTGGTATAGTAACTTAGCCAACTACCCAGGACTAGATAGAGAACTCATGGGTCTTGGAGAAGAGCTTACCACTTTCCTAAACCAGAATAATCCCTAAATGCACCTGGAGCATCTGTGCTGAAGCCCACAGATATATGTGATCCTCACATCTAATCAAGGGAGCATCTCTCTGTAACAAACGGAAACCATTACAGAAGACCACAAGCAATAAAAAGGCAGAGAGAGCGGAGGATCCTAGTTCCAATGGATACACAGACAAAACAACTCCCATACCTAACAATCACCATTGAAGACAGCATGGAAAGATTGTAAGGGTCAGGGGATTGGAGAGTTTGCTGTTAGATGTGTTTCGTGGGAATGTCAGAAACTACAACCCAGGAGTCTCACCAATAGGACTGTCTGAACATGAGCTGAACAAGGACAACAATATTATGCCAAAGTGGATGGAGAAACACCACCAGGACACAACCAAACACAGAGAACTACAGGCAAGTAAGGAATGCTAAGAGTGGGAGAAACGGTCTTTGACAAGGAACACATCAATTGCTTATCCAAAGCCAAACTGTAGATACAAGTAACATTATACAGACTAAGCAGGTATTGTTTAGGAAGATACGTGTGTGTGTGTGTGTGTGTGTGTGTTAACAATTCGTGAAAAGGGCTATGAATTTGAAACATAGTAGAACAGAGAGTTCAGAGGAAGAAAAGGGAAAGGGAAATGGTGTAAATATATTATAGTATTAAAAAGAAAAAGGAAAAACTGTCAAAATTAGAAAGATGCCCCCCTTCCTCACCATCCTTGACATTTTGTCAGACTTCCCAAGGCTCTCCTCACTTCTAAGCAGTCAGCCAAGGGTTTGCAGAAAATTTATCTCACTCCCTTTAAAATTGCTCCACCTTTAAGATCTTTTCAATAAACTTCTGGCCTGTTGGTCATATCAGCAGAGGACAATACTGAGCCAAATGGTACGTTTTTGCTCTAAACCAAGAATTTAATTTGACAATTTTGAGAACAGAGCCTCCTGTTTGCAAGGGAAAATTACAGATCTTCCAAACAATATCATGTATGTACAGGGGGAGGGGAGTTAGCACGAGGAACCTTATGAGATAAGGGACGCTACCCCAGGCCTTTCTTATTTGAAGCTCTCTCAGTTCCAAAAATAAACTATTCTTATCCAGTATTGCAGTAGCCTTTTGTACAGAACAATCACTTATCTTCTTTGGTACATTAGTGAAGAGATCTCATTATTAAATTCTTGAACCATGACCAAGATTCAAATGCATGTAAGAAAGGGAAGAGCTGTCATTTGGTGTTCACACCCAAAGTGAAAATGTAATATTATTGTAAGTTAATGAATATAGGAATTTATTCTTTAGACATGATTGTGACCATTCTATAATCCTCAAAATAACTGCACCTATGAACTTATTATTTATTATAATTTACTGTTTGCAAATGAGAATGATCAGGCTGAACTCAAATTATCCACTTGTATAAATTATAAATTACGATGACATAAATTGATATCTATGAATTCTCTGAAATCAAATCATGAAAACCTGAAAACTAGCTTTACTCAGATTTAAAGGTGCCACAGCTCAAAAAGTAATTACCATATTTTACCTACCCCCCACAAAAACACATCTGAGAATCTTCCACAGACACAAATTCAAGACAGAGTATCACCCACAGCACAGCTACCCCTTAATGAGAGATACGTTAAGTTATCCGAATGTCAAGATGTGGGGCCGTAGAGCTGCCTAGGAAGTTAAGGGCTAGGCGTCAAGCCTGCTGACCTGAATTTGATCCCATGTTAGAGAGAAAGAACTGGTTCCTATAAGTTATCTTCTGACTGGGTCATGGCAAGTACATGCCCCTCCATGCCCCATAAATAAATATAATAAAATTTTCCAAATGTCAGAGTGATTTTACCTCTACTTTTATCTAGATTTCAACATTCTGCCCTAGTTGACAAACTATACAGTTTTCGATAATTACTCCATAAAAAGTTAGATAAATCAGTAGGGATTAGAAGAAAGCAGACACTATGGATTCCACCCTTTATAATCTCCACCAGACCAAAGGACTCAAAGAGCTAGGATCTTGCAGTCCTTTCAAGGGAAAACTCAATGGGAAAAGGAACATTCACTTGCCGTTTTCTAAGGTTATCTCCTATTATACTAAGAAAGTGTGGCAGCATTTTATTGGAGCCAGCAAGAGACTTTTTTTTTTTGCTTGAAACACCAATCTCTTGTCCAGTAAAGGTCTTTATTATTTAGCCTTCAGGAAAATACATGAGACAGATTGCGACTGTCAGTGGCTCTCGGTCCCTTTGTGCTTTCCCTACTTTTTGTCTTCCCAGGAGGACAGAACTGATTAAACTCTGACTCCTGAATGTGAAGCTGCGTCGTTTCATAACCATGCAAGCACTTTAGCATGCATAAAGCGTTGCCATGGAAATCAGAACTTGACATTATGATCCGCATTAGTTTCTCTGAGAGTGGTTAAATAGGTGCACTGCCAGGAAACTGAAAATTCTAGTCATGTGCTCTGCATCTCGTCGTTGACTCTGGTTCTTCAGATCTTACTTTATTTGGATTTTAAAACTTTATTTTACGATGGGCATAATTATGGTATTTGCATACATACATACATACATATCATTAAACTTCTTTTTTATTTACTGTCCTATACAATTTCCATCCTTTCTTGCTAGGTTATAGACATTTTGCTTAATTTTTTTGTTCCAGTTTACCATTACAAAAAGAGTCCAAAAGCCTATATATGTATCAGTCACTTTGAATTGCCTATGGGAATAGAGCAGCAAAGAACAATCTTTTGTGAGTCGCACAAATATTTCACAGCACTGCAAACAAAGACTTCCTGACTAAAAAAAAATGTGTGTAGCATTAAAAATAAGTCAATCAAAATCTGAATGACTCTCTTAAACTAAGAGTCACTGTGCCAAATAATCTTCCTTTTATTATTATTTTATTTTCTACCTCATGCTCAAATCACAAGATAAGTATCACCATCCCATCCACTTCTTCATATGTCATATAGGTAGTGCTGTTCTCCAGTGTCTTTGAGATTAGTTTTGGGGACATTGCTCTTTTTATATTATTACATCCTGACTGCAGCTTTCACTCTCTCCATTCTTTCTAGACCCCTTTCTCACATACGTTCACACCTGTCCTGCCCTTCTGCATTTACCTCCAGAAAAGAGCAAGTCTTTCAGGGTTATCAACTGAATAGGCTTTAAAAAGTTAAAATAAGACATGAGCCTAATATAATCATCATCAGAAAGGCTTCATCCATCAGCTGTTGGGAGCAGAAACAAAGGTCCACTGTCAAACCTTAAGCCAATCTTGGAAACTCTGCAGAAGAGTTAGGAGAATGATTGTAGGAGTCAGGGTAGGGTGGGGGATCAAGGACACCAGAAGAATATGGCGCACAGAGTCAAAAATAGGGTTCATAGTGACTCACGGAGACTGAAGTGGCAACCAGGCCGCCTGTGTGGGTCTGAGCTAGGTCCTCTGTGTGTGTTATGGTTGTGTATCTTAGTGTTCTTGTGAGGTTTATTTTGCCAGAGGCTTTAGTGCACATGTTCCTTGTGCTATCAACTCAGCCGGCTGAGCAGCTGAGGTAAACACACACACAGCAGTGCCATGGACCCTAAACACTGAAAGTATTTAAAAGCCATGATGCTAAATGGTAAGAATCCTTGCCTTTCACCCTACACCAAATAGAATTTTTGATGATAAAGCTATGTGTTCAAAGAACAATGCTTTCAATACAATATAGCTCTTACAAGATATTTAGAAGAACTGGAGATTTTATTTATTTCATATAGATACATGATACTTTGGCTTTCAAAAGATACTTTGGCTGTCATTGTAACCAGCTTGCTCTATCAACTGGCCCGTTACTGTATCTATCTCTGTTCTCACAACAGAATGGTATCCAGATGAGTTTTCTTTGCATGGTGACCTTTCTCTTTTCATTTCCTGCTTTGGTTTGTAGTTATGAATTCTACTGCTTATTTTTTCCATTGGTGAAAAAAAAAGTCTGACAGTAAAAGAAACATTTTATCTGTCACTGTTTTTATGTGACTAGAGGAAAGGACCAGAAGCAACATTTCAGATACATGCTGAGGATGAGATTTTAAAGGTTCCCCTTTCAATGACATATTACTTATATATAATTTATATGGTTAATAATTGATAGCAAACATTACAGTGTAATTGAAATTTGGGTATGGATGGAATTGAAAATCCATATGATTGATTTGGATATGTATGAATCTTCAATATTGATTGCTTTGCAATGCTCATCTGATTCCCCCAATAAAAAAGAAAGGAAAAAGAAAGCATTGTGGGAAAAGAGACAGAATATGAGTCCTGTGTCCATCCAATTCACAACCAACAAATAGCTTCATGATAGCTTTGGTATTATGAGTTCAGAACAATATACTGATCAAACTGTATTTGGCTGAAAATATAATAAGAACATGGATATTTTGGCCTGAAAATTGTCCCTCCTCTTGCTATCAATTCGAACTAGAAGTTATTACTCAAGTTGTTCAATGTAACCAGATTTTGGAGACAGCATTTAAATAAGTAATTAAGCAAAGCGAGGTTATAAGGTAACTGCTAATCCAATATGATGTGACTCATGAAAGAAAGAAAGAAAGAAAGAAGAAGGAAAGAAAGAAAGAAAGAAAGAAAGAAAGAAAGAAAGAAAGAAAGAAAGAAAAAGAAAGAAAGGAAGAAAGACATTTAAAAGCAAGTATGTTCTCAGCCACTGAGATCCAGACCCAGATTATTATTTTCTGCCTAATGCTCTTCCAATGGAAATTTTATATCATTCTATAAGGGAAGTTTGTAGGAACTCAGTGCTCATTCACCTAATTATAAACCAGCTTTGCTCTCTCCAGTATGCACTCAACCTCTGCCTGTACTCACCGCGAGTGGCTGTTATGAGTTAGAGAGAACAGTGATAACTTTAATAACAACTACTGATCATAACAAGAACAACCAACAAGAAAGGTGGTATGATGACAATGTCATGAACACATACATTCCATTAGTCAGGCTGGACTAATGCATTACACATTAGTATTAGTCAAATACCCTGCATAGCAAAACAATGTGGAATAGAGGGTTGACTGTGTCTATACTGGACTGAAATGGCTTGACACACACTGGACTGGTTAAAAATGATCCTATTGGCTTCACTTCCATGAAACCTAAAGAAAACTTGGTGACTTGAGAATATTTACTCATATGTAAATCTTCCACATAACAACTAAGAGGAGGAAACTTCACCTCATACTGCACAGACCTTCCACAACAGAAAGATCTGTTTTCTCTTTGATTACACCAAATAAGCTTATTTTTCAACTAAACATTTCAAGTTAAATATGTCTGGGCCTTGCCTAACAACAACCAATAAGATATATGCAGCAAATAGAAAATTTGTCAAGGTCCAACATTTCAAGAGGACCCTAAGAAAATTCATGCAAACCCATGCTTGAGATACAGTTTAACGGCTGAACTGTTACCAGAGCACACGTATCTACCTACAGTTTTAGAACTGTACATACACTATTGGTACCGAATATCTGTGTATGTGCATGTGTTCTGCAACCCTCTGAACATTTGCTGTATTTACAGTTTGATGCTTGTGTCAAGCAGATGTATGGGGTTGTTCATCTTCGTACATCTACTTCCCTCACGTAAGTTCACTTCGTTGTACAACCTTTTACTCCTTGTCCACAGTCACCCATTTTGCTGAACACAATGTACTGGGTTTCTACCTTTGTTTTTTTCTTTTCCTTTGGTTTCTACCTGCACCCGGCACTCTTCTGGCCACTCACCAGTTCATGTTACCACCACTGCCCCGAACACAATCACAATTAGTTCCTGGCTTTATGCAAAACTTTGTAAATATATGAGGAATGCTCAGATATTCTACTGACCATCTCCCAGGTCTTTGAAAATTTCATTTTCCAAATCAAATATGGCGTCTCTGCTATTGTGCATAAGAAATTCATGATGAGAGTCACATAAACACACACAAATATTGTATTTTTAGGTATGCTGACATTTCGTATTCACCTTATATTAAACCTTTATACTTTTGTATCGTGCAATGAGATACAGTATAGAATAAGAAAAAGGTTTCCTATAAACTGAGATCTGGTGGGACAGCATTCTTTGAAAGTTTACAAAGTGGCAGAGACGGTGGCAGGAGATAATGGCTCCAGACAACTCATTAGTGTTGGCACTGGCAATGCACTTTCAAGAAAAATCCCCAGCCCTCATTATCAACCATTCCTATGCTAATCCACACAGACTAATTGGAATTAATATCACTGCATACGTTGTTATCATTAGTGTGCTGTAATCTAGTGTCCTGCCAAAGTGAAGAAATTAAAAGAATACGAGAGGGAAGAAATGGTTCATGTCAATAGATCAATATAAGTAAATTATATGCCATTAGCTAGATAAATATGCTAGCATGGCTTCCAGAAAAGACTTTATAGCTCTATCATATTTCTAGTGTTCTCACTGATGAACACACATTTTAATAATAAAACTAATGAATCCTCAGCTACAGAGGACTCATGCAAAGTGATGCTTAAACCTGCCACTAACCACATCATCATATGGAAATTTTTCTTTTCAGTCTTTACACTTTCCGATTCTAAGTATATACGATTATTCACTTCCGTTTACTGCTCTGTGTCTATAATCATGATACATAGTAGAGTTTTCTTTTCCTGGCTAGTGGTTTTAAACTTCTGTTTTTATCCTTGTAACTTGAAAACTTATTAACCCTGACATTACTTGTGACATGAGTGCATGGGCATATATGCACATATGTAGAGAGAATTTCTTTTGCAATGTATGGAAGTGTCATCTGTCAATAATGTGCTGTTGACCTATTAGCTTAGGCATGAAATATGGAAATGGAAGTTCTGGAACACAGAGAGAATTTCTGGGATAAAGTCAAGCACTGGAAGGACTCACCTTGAAATCTGAGGAATATGGTTGCGTGAAACTGAAGAAGAGGTACCTAGCCATGTGGCATGACCCAGACTATTTAAATGGGATAATTAAGTTATAAGCTAGTTGTGGAATGAGCCAAAGCTGTAGGCCCAGGCATTTATTCATATATAAGATGTCTAACAGTTCTTATTTTGGGCTCTTGTGTGCAGGCAGAAAAGCTTGTGACTACAGACATACCTGAAAGATTACTCAGCATCGATATTTAGATGTTGTATAGGTACCTCAAACTTATATAATCCAATTAATTTCTATACAGAGTATCTAGTTTATCAAGAAACCATTTTTGGTTCTATTTACTCCACAAAGTGTTCCTACCTCTCCAGGTGCTCCCCATGATGAACCCTTGTGAATCTTGATTTGTGAATGGTGGCCCTGCTTCCACTCCTTGGCCTTTATCAACCCGTTCAAAACTTAAGTGTACATCAAATCGTGTTTTTAGTTGGTGTTAGGTGCTGTGGTGTCAATCATACTCCACACTAAGGTACCAGGTTTCAACCCCACCAACAGAAAACGAGGTTCCCTCTCCCCAACACCCTCCTCAGCATTTGTTGTTAGTTGTGTTGTTAACTCTGATGGAAATAAGGAGAAATCTCAAAATTGTTTTGATCTGCATGTCCCTAATCACTAGGGATGTTAAAACATTGGGAAAATATCTCTTAGCCGTTTTTAATTCTGCTTTTGAGACTCTGTTCAGATCACAAGCCCATTTTTAATGAGTGATTTGTTTTGTGTTGTTTTGGGGGGAGGGAGTTTTTTGTCTTTGACTTTTTAGCTTTCGGGTTGTTTATATATGATTAATATTAATCCTCTGTCAGATGCATAGATGACAAAGATTCACTCCTATTCTACAAGCCTTCTTTAATATATGTACCAACAGCTAAAGAAAAAGAGGCCAAGAATTTAGAAGGGCAAGGAGGATGGATACACAGGAGGGGCTGAAAGAGGATGTAGAATAATAAAATAATGTAGTTATATTACAAACTAAAAATTATAATAAAAATGCAAAAGCCAGATAATTCTCAAGTCCTTTACTCAATTATGAATATATGTGATAATTATTTTAAAAGGTAGGTTCTCAAGATAAGGTAATTGTGCTCCCCAGAGACAGTTGGCAGTGTCTGAACATTTTTGATTTTATCACCCTAGGGAGGAAAGAAGCCTCTGGCATCGTGCTGGTAGAGGTCAGGTGAATTGTTAAACCACACAGCACAATAGCTTTTAAAATGAATAGAATTATCTAGTACAAATGTTATTAGGACCACAGCTGAAACTTCTCAGGTTAATGATTTCATGTCAATGACTTTTTAAAATGTCACCTAAGTTAACAGTTTCAGTCATGTATAATTTAGAACCAAACTTTCTTGCTCACTTATAATGTATATGTTAACACCTAAGCATTAATAATAAACTGCTGTATATCTGAACGAAAGGTAAACCATGAAAAGCTATGTGCTTGTAAAAAACTTTGTATTTTATTATTTCACTAAATAAAAAACAATAAAATAATACTTACTATGCAGGTTATAGCAAGTAATTTTTATTCTATGAAAATATAGAATATCATTAGAATAATGTCAAAGGTCATAAACATTACTTACTGAAATAATCGGTGTGTTAGGTATATTGGCAGAGTTTTACATATTTAATGTATTTAAAGTATTTCCAGCTGTATTATTTCAAAAACACGCTGTGTTCTAGGCTCCAGGAAAGCACGGTAAACAAATAGCAATGTCCAGAATCTTTTAGTAACATGATATTTTCTTTTCAGGGTCCTATGTGACCACTGGCCATGTGGAGACATACAAAGTAGAATGACAAATTTGACATACACATAGCTAACAGAAACAGCCTCATATATCATGACAGAGACAAGAGATGCCCAGTGAAAATAAGGAAAATGTAGGTGTCACTGGATGATAAAATTGTGTTCAGCAGTGAGTTTGGGGTGCTTTGCCCTTTGCTGACAGGAGGGTTTGTCGTCTGGAAGGAGTCATGCAGCCCATTGTCCTCAAGAGCAAGTTCTAGGTTCTGAAAACTTGAAAGCAGAGAGAATCTACAGCTTTGTGGCTTTGAAATCGAATGATTCCTCAGATTGTTTTAATCTTGTGGCTAATTATAACTGAGGCCTCCAGATTGGTTTCTTCCTGTAACTTATTTTGGGCTGAGGTTATGATTTCTGGGAGAATGAAACACCAAGATGATGAGATGTGATCCCTAACAACTTTAAAATGTTTTCTTGCAGTCCACTCAGTGGCGTAAACCACACACAGATGACTCTAAGTTTTCCACTCCACCATGCCTCCGCCCTCCCCATCTCTCCCAGCTCCTCCTACCCAGACAATTATTGCCCAGTAAGTGGCTACCATGTTGAGCCCGATAAGACAGTGCTTTGGAAAGACTTGTCATTAGCTTTGCACGACAGTAAAACCGAATCGCCTTGTCTAGGCGCCTATTTCCTCAATGTCATCTGGGGATCCTCTTCCCTGATATTTTAACCACAGAAGCGATGGACGAGCCTCTGTGATCACGGTGCACAGGTCAGGCCTGCCATTTGTTGCTGTTATTGACAAACAGGGACCTTGGCTTTATGGCCTTTACATTCGCCACTCATAACTACTCTGCTAAGCTGCTCCACAACTGAAAGTGCTTTCTGACATCTGTAGGTCACTCTTAGCATAATATTCTCCATTAAGTTAAACAAGTGACCATTTCAAATGACCATAAGACTCTTGGCTGATGGAGCGATGAGGGTGCTTTTAACTGAACTGCAGCTCTGGGGGTTTTTGACGCTTCCTTCTACATAAGAATGCAGACTTAACTTCCTTTGCGTGCCCTTCTCTTTTAGATGTCTTGGCATCATGCTGACAGGTAAGGAAGGCACAAGATACAAACTAGGAGAGGATGACTTGATTAGCTTTACTCGTCTTATTTTCATTTTGAGAAGAATGTAAGTATGTAACTCACATGTTTTAGGTTGTTTTCTTACTAATTCTTTGACCTTCATTTGGTCCGATTTGGTATGTCATTAATTTCTTGTTTAAGAACTGCAGCTTAAGGGCCAGCTTCCATGCTTTACCTGCTAGCAGCTCACGGTACTGAACTAAAACCACACTGCTCTTTAGGTCTTAGACGATCTCTGGACTCAATTGTGTTCTTCCCTTCCCTGTGTACCACAACAACACCTGCTCTAATCTCAAGATTTTTTAATACGTTGGCTGAAATTTCAATTGTCCATGACCTTCATGCCTAGTTTCTCTGATCCAAATTTCTTCTTTTTCTGATTTACCTCCACCTTCTCCAGCTCCTTACCATCCATCTTCTGGGTATTGCTTGTTTTGTCTTCTGGTTTTTCTTCCTCTATGTGTGTTCAGACATTCACGTTAATATTGTTTATCGTGATCATTGTCTCTATCCGTTTGGTCTTGTTTCAATCTCTCTGATATAGAAAGAAAGCATTCGCTTATTTTATCCTGGTTATAATATGCTATACGCTTCTATAAATAAAATTCAGAGCAGCATAAACATTAAAGTAGTATTCAATTATAATGATTTTAATGAAGCCTACGTGACTAAACATTTTTCTGTATCTCTGATAAGAAAACCTGACAATATGTTCACGATGCTTGGAAGGTTGTGACCTCTATTAGCTTGGTGAAATATTACAGTCACCGTCTTTCAAGTGCTCTAAGGCATCATGCGTCCTGCACTGTGCTGCCTACACTACTCAATGTGCCTTTTAGAGCAGGAAACCTTTCAATATCTAAATTGAATCATAATTTTGAGTTCACAGAATGGAAGTGCACTCAGAGATTTCAAAGGTTTTCTGAAGACCAAACATGAACAAGAGATTTGCTACACACAGTGTTATGCCCACCACAGCAACATGTAGAAACTGCTAAAATGCAAATTATCAGAGTCCGCTCCACACACGTATTTCCCATGGTAATGAACTATTACTATGCATAATAAAGTTCAACTTTAAGTTCTATACTTCATATTCCCCTCATAGACTTTATTATGAAAAGGGCATGTTTTAAATATTCTCTTGACTTTCCATACTCATATCTGTCATACTCTACTTACATATGTTCGTGTTCATGCTTGTTTTGAATTTTTCTGAATAAAAGAAGTTTATTCAATTAAAGTATAGAACCTTGATATTTTTACATCAAAACATGCAAGCATCTGTGCACATATTTTCCTGTGAATTTTATGCCCTTATGTGTTAAAATATGTTTTAGTCTTTATTTATAAAAATAGTGCAGTCGTTACTCTCCTCCAAATGATGTATGTAGTGTTATGTAGTTGTAACCTGAAGATTTGTTTTAAAATGTAACAGAGAAGGAAATTATCCTTGGCTAAAGCATCATATTTGTGATCAAACACTTTTATGGGAGAAATAAACAGAAAAACTTGTAAGTGTAATTTTTCTTATTCTCTTGAAGGAAAACAAGAATCTACTATCCGTGGCATTAAATGAGAAGGTTATTTTCTGTTTCTCATTTCATTAACTCTTAAATAGTATGCAGTGAAATTTCATTTTACTCTAATACCCCAGAAGCTTAATATACATAATGTATTTTATGAAACAAGCTCTCATTTATTGTTAAGCAAAATGAATTTCACAAACCTTATTAGGTGACTTGAGCTTTGCATTTAATTGCTTAGAGCAGATGATTATTTTTTTTTGTTTCCAGTGGCAGAATGCTTTAAAATGTTCACAATTTCCCCCTTTCTAATTACAAACCATGAGCCAGTGCGTTCCACTCCCAATGTATTTTACCACTAGCTGTGTGTTTCTGTGTTAGGCCAGTCATAGTGCCATAGTACAACTGACTAGGTCTTTCTATGGAAATACAATTTTTATAATTAAAATTTTAATTTCATCCCCTCCCATTGCTATTCATAGACTGCAATACCATTTTATTACTTCCTGAGCTTTGTCTCGAAGGATGTAGCAAGTGTCTTAAAGTCCCAATTTTTTTTTCTTTTTTAGCTGCTAAAATGTCACTGTTTTTCTCTTGCCTTTCTTTCATGTCTAATTCTAACTATTGCTATTTCCTTTAGAAATATCTATCTACAACCCTTGCCATCACCCCGGCGAGGCTGTGTAGTAGCTATACAACTTTTTCGTCTGGAAATCTATTTGTGAGGCTCTTGTCCTCTCTTTTTCATGTGCTCTCGCCCTGCTTTGATCATTGCTCTTGAGATCCTCACCCCTCCAATTAGGCCTCTGCCTTTTGTAGATTACACATCTCTGACTGTCTGTGGGATTTTTCTATCAAAGCACAGAGTGCCTGACTTAGGCCTTCTTTTGCCCTTATTGATTTTTTTTTCAAATCACAAAAGCAGCAAAACCTTTTTATGTGCTGGGTTTCAAGAAAATTGTATCAGGAAAAGAGCACAGCTTAAACCTTCTTTTAAGTTTTACTTCCATGATCTGAGTAGTCTGTGAACCTGGGAGCACTGTTCAGGGCTTTGACCAATTCCCCAAGCATCTTCTTGGGTAACTCAAAAGGATGTCAATTTAAGCCTTAAAATAACACACAATCGTAGTATTTTTGTACAAGCAAGTAGATCTCCTTTCAGTGTATTAGAAAATAACCTCTTTGGTAAAGTAAAAAATGATTCTAAAAGGTCCCCCGTATGTATTCAGCAACATTGGGCATTAGTAATCCCCAATCAAATATAATTACGTAAATTCCAGGGTAACCTGAGCTTTCTCTACATTCTCAATCACACGTGTCTCTAGGGGGAAAACAGAGACGCCAGCCCACAGCAAACACGCAGGGATGGTTTTGCAGACACTTGCTTAAAAGTTTGAAGAGTCCAAAATCTTATTTTATTGTCTCCTTTATTAGCTCATACACGATGCTCAGCAAAATGATAACTTTGTCAGGTTAAACGATTCCACGATCAGACACTTTCCTAGATGCTGTGATCAGAATCCTATGCTGCAATTATTGTGCATGGATCCCAGCTTCCTACTGTAAGTCCACTGTACAAATAACATCATCGTGAGAAGAACAAGATGGAGGCAGCTTCACTAAATAGCACTTAAGTTAACCAAGAACGGTACAACCAATGGAATGTTAAAAGAGGTACTAATAAAAGGCTTTACATTTTTTATTCAACTGAAAGTCCAGTACTAAACCATTTTTTAAAGTGCTCCTCTGCAATCTAAACACATCCACTGTTCCTCTTTAATATCCTTATATGGTGGAAGGGATCAATGAAGCTGCATTTGGTCTATCTTTTAGGAATACTGGTTCTATTTATCTGATCAGATACTTGCCATTTCCTTTGCTAATCCTATCACCATGGGGTTTAAGATTTTAACTTCTGAATTTAGGCAAGACAAAACATCCAGACCACAGCAATGGAAAGGTAAAAATTACCTTTGGATCATGGATTAATTCCTATTTATTATGTATAAAACAGGGGATTCATCATTATTCTTAAAATAATTAGAATTTTCAACAGTGTCTACCAGCCTCAATATATTCATTTCTTAAATTAAAACAAAGCAATTTGACAAATCCTCTGAAAACATAACAGAGTTATTTCCTTGTCTGTCAGTCCTCTACTGGGACTAACAGATTCATTTGCACATGAATCTGTGTTCGAAAGTTAAAATTCATGGTTTCAAGAATCATTTGTGTCACATGAACCTCGTGCTGTAATTGCGATCTGGGTATTAATGAATTAAGTTTGTCTAAGAAGGATGCTGACATCTCCCTTGGTTCCTATTGGGTAATCCCCTTAACTGTCAGAAATTTTTAAGTTGAAAACATTGTGCTCCGGAAACCATACCTGACAGTTCACTAAATAAGATAACTAAGGATCTGAAGTCAAGCAGAAGTTCTATATCATTTTTAATAACTCCACTTTAAATTTTCAACTGATTGTCCATCTCTGGTCCTGGACAGGAAAGACAAATATTTCTACTCCAAATAAATGCAAATGTTTCTATTCCTATATTCAAAACAAAGAACATGGGTGTGATAACAATACCTTTGGAAAGCACTCTTACTCTAAGGATAAAGAAGAGAGTGGAGGGTCAAACATGACTCTTTCCATTTGAATATAAAATGCATGCTACAGAGTTTCATGAACATGTCAGTCTTGTTGCAAACACACCACAGAGGTTATCATTAACATGCCTCTGAAAGGCATTCCTTTCATCTGGTTTGTTGGAAAATGTTTCTCATTTGTTTGGAGAAGTAATTTAAACCAATTATGAAAGAGGCTGTATCTACATGAAATATATTTAGTAAAATTTATTGCAATGTAATATTTGTCTATGTTTTAGCACTACATATAGGACAGTAGTGACAAGAGACATGAGGCTCTTACGCAAAGAGTTTATATTTTACTTAAGAGGATTGACAATAGACATGTAAACAGTACATAGTGGTTAATATAACTGGGCGCTTGCTCTGTCCTACTGTTGGCTCCAAATTAATTGTGAATTGCAAAAAGAATTCCTCGGGATACAGAGAGCATGATGTAGAAGACAGGAAAGATTTGCTTTAGAGGAAACTCTCATAGGGCAAGTGTTACTCCAACAAACATTGAAGGCAGAGTAAGTATACTATTCTTAACAAGCAGGTTTTCCTGGGAACATTCTTCTGTCCAGCAGATTCACATGCCCATTTGGATTAATGCTCATGTAGGGGAAAATAATACGATCTGTTCTTCACCAGAAAGCTTCCAGATGGATAATAATTTAATGAATTTTAGATTATTTTATATTAATGAACACCCAGCCATTTAGAATCTTATTTCTTCATCCAATATGATTCAGATCCTATGTGTTAATGTCTAATTATCCACAAAACAGTTGTTAATGTATAAATAAAAAAGTAACTGAAAATGAAAGGGGTCTGAGTTAGAAGGAAAGAGTAGTGCTGTTTACTGACTTGCTTCCCCTGGCTTGCTCAGGTTGCTTTCAACTAGAACCCAAGACCACCAGCCCAGGGATGGCACCACCCACAATGGACTGGGTCCTAACCCTTGATCAATAATTGAGAAAATGCATGACAGCTGGGTCTCATGAATGCATTTCTACAACTGAGGTTCCTTTTTCTGCGATAACTCCAGCCTGTGTCACATTGACACACAAAACTAGGCAGTACAAGGGTATTTATGTAAAATTCCTTTTTAAAATATATTTGAATTTGAAATGTATTTCAATTACTTTCTCTTATTCATTCCTTCCTCTATTCAGGCCCTCCCAGATATCCTTCCATTACCAATGTAGCAAGCTATGCATAAAGGTATAAAAGCTACGCATAAAATGCAACAAGTTGCACTCACATGTCAATAGTAACCAAATGCTCTCAAAATGGACTTAAGGCTTACTCAGTGTAAGAAAAAACTGGCAAACAGTGGAAATATTGCCAGCTTCCTGGGTCTGGTGAAGTCACAGACCATAGAAAAAAAGACCTTAGAAAATATGTCAGTACAGCCTCTTTGCTACCTCAGCATAATTCCATAATTAGACCATAGCTAAATCTTATCTTTATACACAAAGTTATACCTTTCCTCAAAGGAATCTATCTTTGTGGAATCTTAAAAATAAAAAAGGAAGCCCAGAGATGTCCCTGTGACATAGCTTTCTTTACCCAGATCCCTCCAGAGAGAGCTGGAGTGCTGACACACCTGGGAGCACAGATGAGACCACCACTTCTGCTCAGAGGGACCCAAATGGAGCTTTCAGGACACAGGAACCAAGGAGCAGTCTAGGACAGGATCCTTCCAGTTTCAGTCTGCTGCTGGAGCTGACCCAGTGCTAGAGCTTTCTGTACACAAATGCCACCAGGAGAAAGCAGTTATCCAGGAGTGCTGACACAAAGACTTACAGGAGGGTAAAGCCACTGTCAGAGACAGCAAGACCAGTTAACATCAGAGATATCGGATGGCAAGAGGCAAGTGCAAGAACCTAAGCAACAGAAAACAAGGCCACTTGGTATCATCAGAACCCACTTTCCCCACCACAGCAAGTCCTGGATACCCCCAATATGGTGGGAAAGCAACATCTGATTTAAAATCTCATCACATGATGATGTTAAAGGACTTTCAGGAGATAAATAACTCCTTTAAAGAAATACAGCAGGTAAACAGGTAGAAGCACTTAAAGAAGAAACAAAAAAAATCCCTTTAAAGAATTACAGGACATGGGTTGGGGATTTAGCTCAGTGGTAGAGCGCTTGCCTAGGAAGCACAAGGCCCTGGGTTCGGTCCCCAGCTCAAAAAAAGAACCAAAAAAAAAAAAAAAAAAAAAAAAAAAAAAATTACAGGACAACACAATCAAATCAAACAGGTGAAAGAATTGAACAAAACCATCCAGGATCTAAAAATGGAAATAGAAACAATAAAGAAATTACAAAGGGAGACAAACCCAGAGATAGAAAACCTAGGAAAGAGATCAGGAGTCATAGATGCAAGCATCACCAAGAGAATGCAAGAGATTGAAGAGAGAATCTCAGGAGCAGAAGATACCATAGAAAACATTGACACAAGAGTCAAAGAAAATGCAAAATGCAAAAAGCTCTTAACTCAAAACATCCAGGAAATCCAGCACACAGTGAGAAGACCAAACCTATAATAGGAATAGAAGAGAGCAAAGATTCCCAAGTAAAAGGACCAGTAAATTTCTTCAACAAAATTATAGAAGAAATCTTCCCTATCCTAAAGAAAGAGATGCCCATAAACATACAAATAGTCTACAGAACTCTAAGTAGATTGGATGAAAGAGAAACTCCTTCAGTCACATAATAGTGAAAAAACCCAATGTACAGAACAAAGAAAGACTATTAAAAGCAGTAAGGGAAAATTGTCCAGGAACACATAGAGGCCAACTTATGAGAATTACACCAGACTTCTCAACAGAGACTATGAAAGTCAGAAGATCTTGGGCAGATGTGATACAGACCCTAAGAGAACAAAAATGCCAGCCCAGGCTACTATACCTAGAAAAACTCTCAATTGCCGTAGATGAAGAAACCAAGATATTCCATGACAAAATCAAATTTATACAATATATTTCCACAGATCCAGCCCTACAAAGGATGGAAAACTCCAACACAAGGAGGGAAACTATATCCTAGAAAAAACAAGAAAGTAATCTTCTTGCAGTAAATCCACAAGAAGAGAGCCACACAAACATAATTCTACCTCTACTAATAAAAATAACAGGAAGCAACAATCACTTTTCCCTAATATCTCTTAACATCAATGGACTCAATTCCCCAATACAAAGACAGAGACTGGATATGTACAGAGGACCTGCATTTTCCTGCATTCAGGAAGCACACGACAGTGACAAAGATAGTCACATCCTCAGAGTAAAAAGCTGGGAAAATTTTTCCAGGCAAATCGTCTCAAGAAACAAGCTGGAGTGGCTATTCCAATATTGAATAAAGTTAAATTTAACCCAAAAGTTACCAAAAAAGACAAGGAAGGGCACTTTATATTCATCAAAGGGAAGGCTTTCCACTGCAGAGAAGATTATCTGACCAAAGATGAGAGGAATGCAAATCAGTGACTATAAACATAAATGTTTAGAAGGCAGTTGTGAGTGCATGACCACTTAATACAACAACAGCAAATTCCTTCTTTAAGCCTATTATCTTCCTGGTCCTTGAATTTTTGACAAGGACCAGGAAGCAGTCTTCATATTAAAAGTTATTGGTTACCTTGGTACCTATAATGCCACTATTATAACACCGGTTTGGACCAGACACATTGGTTTTATAGCATGCAGAAATTTGTGCTTGGTATGATCAGTGATGTGCTTTCTCCCGAGGAACATTGCATAGCATCTCCGTGCACGTCATACACAAGAAAGGAGGAAGTAACTTAAACATGATCCGGAAGCACCTGTTCGGCTGGGGTGTCATTCTTTATGTCCTGCAATGCGACAAGTGTTTCTTCAGCCACAGAGACTTAGCTAAGTTACGGTGGCCAATTAGAAAAATAGCGCTCGTTTGTGTTCTTCTGAGTACCTCTGGTGGTTCCTTG
This sequence comes from Rattus rattus, assembly GCF_011064425.1. Lineage (NCBI taxonomy): Eukaryota > Metazoa > Chordata > Mammalia > Rodentia > Muridae > Rattus > Rattus rattus. The sequence goes on from NC_046164.1 coordinate 28,231,977, forward strand.
AGTAATAACTCACAGGACGTACACGTCATGCCTGCCACTGAGACTCCCAGTTATAAGCCATGTCTTCCAGGAGCATCACTTTCCATCCATGGCTGGTATTTCTGTCCAAACTAGGTTTTAATACACATTATGATCTTTATTAGTGTCCACAATGCTTCATTGAACATGCGTCTCTCCATTCACCCCTTTCACTCTGCCCCCTTTCTAACGAAAACCTTTAACCCAGAATACTCCCCCCTATCCTTGCCATCTATGGTATATCATCCCTTTTGATTATACTGTTACTTTGGTCGCTAGATTTTATGTGCATCTATAACCTTTTCAAAAGTCTTTCGTTTTCATTAAACATTACCTCATCCTTATCTTCCTATTTATTACCTTCCAAGTTTAAATATTACCCCCCTCCAGTAACTTTTCCAATATTACAATGTGGTTAGTATTTGAGGTACATTATCCAAGAGGAAATATTGCATGTTTTACCTAGAAGAAAATGGAAAAATACAAAGACACCATAGTTCGATGATGTATCTCTTTAGATGGGTTGCTCTGGCCGCACATACTGTACACACGCGTGCTCTTTCCCAGTCTATGTGACTGCCTCTTACACAGTTATAGATAGCATAGGCATCACTACAGAGTAATCCAGTGTTTGTGTTAACAGGGCTTCATTAGCTCCATTCTTTATCTCTTTAGATGATCATGAAGCAAAGCATGGAACAAAGTACAAAACAAACACAAACATTGTGATAAATAACGATTATGTCATAAGATTTTTATTTCAAAATTTTAATACTATACTTCTTTCACTTGTAGTCCAGAGAGCAACACTGGGTTCAGTTCTTCCTTTACATATAGATGCAGGTATAGGTAGAGCTATAGGAGCAGAGACAGAAATATAAACTGTCTTTGTATGTACAGTGTTTATATAAGGAAGGGTTTACAAGACGGATATCCCTGGCATTATTAAAAGTTGATTTATATGGTCACTGTTTACATTCTGGAGAGTATTTTAAAAATACTTTTCAACGGAGGCAGTCACTGCTTGAGTGTATTATAACCATCCACGACTCAAAACCAGGCTTGCTCTTTCACTGTTTCTCCATAACAGTTTGGTAAGAGCAGGATTTGGCTGCAGTCTCCAGCACTCCATATGTTTGATTTAGAATGTTTTCCCTGTTGTCACGATTTTTTTCACAGATGCACAGAGGAAAAGCAAAATGGATTAAGCTGCCATAAAATACTAAGCTGTATTTTACAACAACTGCACAGTGAGTACCAATGAATCCCTGCTGAAGCTGCCCGGGCAAGCCTTTTCTTTTTGCCTTTATATCTAGGAATGGGAAGAGAAAAGTGTTGAAAACAACTTAAGACACCACTGAGGTCTTCTGCTATTGTCAAGAAACCTAAATTTTGATTCACCTGAAAAGAAAGTAAAATTATCTTTTGCTTCCAAGACTACAACCTCAAAATTTAAAATTCCAATGTAAAGATCTGCAATTCACTTTAATACTTACTGAACCATGGTAGATATGCACAAGGAATGTTTGCCATGCTCCTTGCCCTAACATGTCCCAACAGGTCTAGAGCATGTTTAATTAGGAAGAACATGTTACCTGCTTCACTTGTTAAAGACAGCCACACAACTCTGCTGTGAGACAAGTGTCCTTCTTATCCCTATTTTAGATAGACTATGGAAACAGTGCCCAAAGATGTACATTAAAGTAATTTTAAAGCATGGCTCATGCCTTACCACCACGTCGCCACTTAATTGCATGATTTTACAAGTGTCTTTGAGCAGTGATTTGGATCTAAATAGACACACAATCCAGGAAGAGGGCTAGGGTGTCTCTTACTCTCTAATGATAATTTCCGAGGCGATACAAATGCATGGTTGCTAAAAATCATATAAAATAACAGAATAAATAGTTGATTCACAAGTTCTACCTCCTAAATTCATGATAGGCATTGCAATTCCACATCAACTCACTTCAAATCTATCCCTAAGTCTTTATTCACGAAGAGCTGCTATTAACAACCACCAAAATTCCAGTTAACATATAAAACTAAGATTGCTTCCTCTTGTGTCGTCTATCCTCAACCTCACTTCTCTAGACTTACAGCTGTACATTATATACTATGTAAACTTAGTGAAGCATTTTGTATCATATATATAATCTCATTACATAGCATCTATATTCATTAACAGCCACATTATTATTTCTTTGGGTGTAGAAGGAAATTAACAGTTTCATGAAGCTCAGTCTGCCTCCACAGCAACGGTCTCCAATGTTTGTCTTACTGTGAATAAGTTCAAGCAGGATGGAAAAAAAGTCAGGTTGCAATACAATATGCTGTGCATGGCAGTGTTAAGATGCACCACTGCGCTGTGCATTAAAGACTGTTGGAAGTAACCACTTATGGAACAGATGCTACTTAATTAAAAGCAATTAAATATAGAGATACCATTTTAAGTGAAATTATCTTGGTTTAGAGCCCTTCATTGATCAAGATGACAGGAGGTACAAGCCTTTGGGGGGCCTCTAATCCTGTGCCTTAGCATGTTTTAAGTATGCAAAAAGGAAGTTCTTAAAGGATACATTGACTTTAAAGAGTGAAGGAGATTTCCTCAGATGTTTTTAAAAATATTTTTTAAAAAGGGGCAAACACGTAGACCAACTTCATATCAAGAAAACAAGGAGACAATCTCGACACGGGTTCATAATTTCTGAACATATACCTTTCCTCTAAAGAAAGACACAAAGATTCTTTATGAATCTTTCAACCTCATGCCATTAAATACTAGACTTATCATTGCTATCATCTGAAGCTCAGCTCCCACTGGCCTTTCGCAGGCATACGTCGCTTAAATCTTCCCTGTCACAGGGCTGACATTGGTAAAGCGGGGTAAGTGTGCAGCACTGGGCTGAGGTGTTTTCCTCAGTTTAATTCTGTCCACCCTCCTTCTCACAGATCTAGAATCTCATCCTTTACCCAGGTCAGACTATATCTGTTCTCTTCTTTGTACCTCAACTTCCCTTTTGCACCATTTAGACCTGTCTAATCTTTGGAACCACTGAATACATGCATGATGATCACTCTGCATCAGGAATCTCTAAGTATAAGGCATGTATTGCATGTCAAAGTGCCCATGAAAACAGGCACTTAATGATTCTCTATTGTTTTTCAGGTTGGTACATAACATTTGTATATAGGAAATAACTAAAATCCATTGTTAATATTATTTTGCCCCTTATTAGTTTTTTAAAATTATGAAAATGAAAAAGTTTAAATTTCAGGAACAGTCCATGTTATTCATAATTCTTTGTTCAGAATTACTCTAATAAACTTTCAGCCATATTTTGTTTCAAAATAATACCAATATTATTACTTATTTTATGATATATATATATACATATATATATATATATGACTAAATTATCAGGCTTTTTCCCATTCTGAGCAGAACGTGGAAAGTCAAAACTCTAGCTGTCCTGATAGAAACAAAGGGAGAAAAATATCTCTCTTCCTTTTTCTTGTAAACGCTGACTGAGAAAAATACACAGTAAATTCTCCATTTAGAAATATCTTGGCAGTATCAACACTGTGATACCACTGAAAGATGAATCCCAAGTAAGGAAAAATTATTGTTTCCTCTTGTAGTAATAAATTACATGCAGCAGCATTTGTGAGTTACTCTGGCTTTTGGTTTCCACATCTCAGGCATAGAGAGGCCATCACACTACTTCCTATTTAAATCCTCTGTATTCTGTGGGAGCCATCACCTTCTCTTTTTTATTAGATATATTTTTTATTTACATTTCAAATGTTATTCCCTTTCCTGGTTTCCTGTCCATAAGCCCACTATCCCCTCCCCCTCCCCCAATCACAGAAAAACACGCATGGTATGCACTCATTGATAAGTGGATATTAGCCTAAAAGCTCGAAGTACCCAAGCTACAATCCACAGATCACAGGAAGCTCAAGAGGAAGGATGACCAAAATATAGAGCCATCACTTTCTTTTTCATGTTTTTAAATGGGGAAATAATATTTGTTGTGGGGAAAATTATACTCCACCAAAAGTTCCATTGTTATGTATTTGCAGAAAGTTTGATGTTCGTTCAGTCTCCTTCTCAAAGAACATAGCTCCTTTTCACACCAGATTTCTTGCTATCATCCCAATCAAGTGATTTACATTTCAGAATCTACTGGCGGATACAGTAGCCTCTTGGATTTCAAAATTTTATCTATCAGAAGGTAGCATGGAATTTCCAAAGGAGAGGGGAAGGCAACAGTTCTATCCTGCTATGGTACCTATGAACCACATCAATAAACAGCACAGCATGATAACATTAAGAGTACAGGCATAGCATGCATACTTCTGTGGCAATACTCTCTCAACAAGAGTAAAACCATGCCTAGTTCTGGAAACCTACTAACTGCTCAGGACTAGTAAAGTCATGATCATTGGAATAATTTAACAAACTAGAAAAATGCCTAATAACAGTCTATAAATATTTGTCTTTCTACCCATGGACAAGGGTGGTCCTCACTTCTCATCCAAGAAACTTCTCTTGGTAATGGACAGAGATCACTACAGAAGAAATGCAGACTCTGGAGTCCAGTACCAGTGGACTAATCATTCCTACACATAAGGCTCAGAGAACATTGCAAAGTAATGGGGTGGAAAGTTTGTAAGACCCAGAGGATCAGTGACCTTGCTTCCTCATTCACACAGGTATTGGGTCTCCTGGTGATATCAGAAGCTAGGTCCATAAAGCCTTACCACTATAACTACCAAATGTGAGTCAAACAAGGATAACACCAATAAAAATACCAAAATACATGGGAGGAAAATGTCAAGACCCCAACTCTTCACAAAGAACTCTAGGTAATTGAGGAAAGCTTGAAGTAGGAGAGATGGTCTTCTCCAGTGAAGAGCCTACCAACTAGACGCTCAACGTTAATCAATCAGCTCTGAAAACAATAAAAGTAAAAGTATATAGACTAAGCAGATATCTTTAGGAACATACGTGTATTCATGCATGCATGCAATAACAGTGAAGAAGAAACAATAAGTTTGAAGGAGGATGGAAAAGAGTATATGTGGATGTTTGGACAGAAAAAAGAGAAAGGAGAAATTTTCTAATTACAGTATAATCTCCAAAAGAAAAGTAAAGAAATGGTTCAGCTTTTGTGACTTGGGTAATAAAAAATGTTTTGTGCCCAAGTTAAATAATATAGAGAATGACTTTTACTTGAAGGCAGATGTTTTTCTTTAGAACTAAGACTGATAATAATTTTAACTGCCATGAATAGAAAGTCAATATTCATTTCAGAAGATCAAATAGAATTGGTTTTTCATTAAATTTGAATGGCTTGTAAAGGTCTGATATGAACTTTTGTGTACAATCTTCCAACTTATGCCTGCACAATATAGCAATGTGGAAGCCTGTATGTTTTTCATAAGCTGTAGATTTTAATATCAGCATAGTGCCTAATTTTCCTGAAATTGTGTTCCTAAGCATATATCTCAAATGGAAAACTATAATAAAGTAATCATGACTCAGCTACTATTCAACAAAGTTACTACCAGAACATTGTTTTCTGTGGAGCATTACAAAAGATGGATAAATCCAACTAGACTAAACCACATTCTTCTAAGCATTCAAGCTGGAGCTCTCCATTAGTTTATTTATGTTTTATTGATTTTTTGAGATATTGACATCTTCCCTTTAAAAATATTAAGGTACAATGCTAATAATATTTTATATTAAGAAAGTTGATAGGAATAATCTTCAATAAAGTATTTGATATTAGAATTTGGGGACTGCTAGTCCATCAAAGAGATGATTTAAAGAGGACAAGAGACCACAAAAATTTTCTTCTATAGATGTATTTTAAAATTAGGTCTATGGACAGGGGGTTTAAGCAGGAAATCTTAAAGCAAAATGGTCTAAATTTCCCTTTTATTACTCTCTTATCTCATACTACTTTTTTTTTTACTTTACAAAGATGAGGATATGCACTGTGCTATGTTCAAACAAAAAGAGCTGACTGACTGGAGAATGCTTGAATTGGCTACATTGACTTAAATTTCTAGTTTTATATAAAACAAATAAATGTAGTAAAGAGAATTTAATGCACTCATCTAGGTATCTTCAAAGTGCCATTTCTTTTTATTTTTTTTGTTATTTTTAAAATTTCTTTTATTTCTTTATTTTATTTTATTTTTTTATTTTTATTGGATATTTTACGTATTTACATTTCAAATGTTATCCCCTTTCCCATCCCCCCTCCCACTTCCCCCTGCTTCTGTGAAGATGCTCCCACCTACTCCCACCTCAACGCCCTGGCATTCCCTGCACTGGGGAAACGAGCCTTCACAGGACCATTTCTACAGACACCAATTCAACCTCTTTCTATTCTACCTGATCCATTGCTTGTCTTTGTGATACTGAATACCACATTTTATTGCTTTCTCATTTGCTTGCTTCCTCCCTTCCTCCCTTCCTTCCTTCCTTCCATTCTTTTTCTCTCTGTCTCTGTTTCTTTTGATGCCTTCATAATATGGCCACATGATATTGTAAACCACTAAAATGTTTATCTGCATTGTCTTCTCAGGAAATTCTCTTCCCTTGTTTTGCTCACACATCTGTGGTTAGTAATTCAAAGATTTACTTGAGCTTCCTGTCTTAATACTTTAAATTAAAAATTTCAGTGGGGGAATATATTATTTGGTATGGAGTAAATTAAGAAAACAAAGGGAAAAAGAACAGAGATACTTACAAAAGGAAAGAGCAAGTACTGTTCTTAATCCTAAACATGGATGTGTGCCCTGGAGCCCGGGGCGGAGAGGTTTAGTTAGACAGAAGACCAAATGGCATATGTAGAAGATAAAATTGTAGAGAGACTGTCTCTGCCAGAAAAACGTGACTCTTGGATGACCTGTGATTCTCCACTACCCCATTCCAATTTCTCTTTCTCCCCAGTCTTTAGACTTTCCCTTACTCCTTCCCTCTCCCTCCTCAGTACTCTCCACCTCTGTCTACTACTGTCCCCTTTCACGATGACTAGGAGCCATGTGGAGTAAAAAGATAAGCACTAAGTCATTCTTGTTACCACACTTGTCTGTTCGCTACATCAAAGAGAAAATGCAAAAGGTGACATCCTAGAGAAGAAAATACATAAGCACGTAGAAATCACAGAGTTCTTATGTCTTCGTCATGGATTACAACTCTCAAAAATGTTGGAAGAAAATACCATTAATCTTTGCTTAGTGAACAGTACTAAAATCAGAAAAGATGAAAAAATAAAAATGGCAAATTTTAAACTAATAGTAATATTTAGCCTAACTCTTTTATCCATTAAAATTATTTAATCACCTAACAGAAAAATAAACAGATTATATAAAGAAGTTTTTATCAGTTTATAAATTTCTTACAATCAACAAACCACAAAGAAAAACAAAAATTTACTTCATCTTTACCTGAAGGTTACACAAAATAAGAATATTTATTAACTTTTAAATGTAATAATTTTACTATATTAAATACTAAATATAGAGGAAATATACTATATTGCTGCAGGCAATAAATTGGTTCAACAACTTTAAAGAACTATTTGAGCATAACAAAATTTAACAGGAGCGTATCTTGTTGTTTAGAAATTTGTATCTTAACTTTTTTCTCACCAGAGTATAGCAGCTACTTTCTTGTTCTCTTTGTGTTCTTATCTATAGATCTAACCATATTCACATACTGACACACACCTCCACACAATTTTTCTAGTTTTTAGTTTTTCAAAAGATATTATTATTAGCTAATAAGTTAATAGATAATATTATTAGTTTCCTTTTCATTCTAGAGATCTTTATACATTTAGAAAACTCTAAATAGTGCACCCTATTTAAGTCATTAAAAGGCTCATTTCTTTAGTTTTCTTTTCTACATACATTCCCTGTGTATATTTTCAATGAAGTTCTGACAGCTACGTTGTGGTCAATTATAGTGATAAATAAAAGCATAATATTTAACAAATAAAAAATTAATATTGTATTTCCACTATTTGATCATTTGAAGCTAAAGAACTTTTAGTACTAATAATATTGTGTTTTTATGAGGAAACATACATGAGGTATGATAACAACATTAACAATGGCAACTAAGTTAGATACTGGATACTAGAAATTTATTTATAATTATTTTATTCCTTGTAACTTTCACTTTTCAATTTAATAATAAACTTAATTTTGATTATTTGGGAAAGATAGCCTTTTACTAGCTTCAAGTAAATATTTTATTAGCTTCAAAATAAATATTGCTTTCATAAAGTTACCATTTTGATGTAAACATTATAGTGTTTATGAATAAAGTACAATTAAATTTTAGGTTAAATCCCTTAAGAAACTGTTATTACAAAATAACTCTTAAAAGACAATAATAGTACAATAGTTATTAAACTCAGAATCACTGTTAATTTGCCAACATCATCACAAAATTATAGACAAATAACTTGTTTCCATGTCATTGTAAAGCTTTATTTTCAAGACAGGCAATTAAGATTTTTCATTAAATGATGACAGTTTTATTTCTAACTTTATATATTTGTGGTATTTGCACCAGGACCTTGAAGCAAACAGGCCAGTCTGGACTTCTGAATCCTCACTTCCTTCCTCTCCTTCACATCCAGCCCTTCTTTGCATCCTGGTGTTCAACTATCCATGGTTCTTTATTCACTCCATTTCTTGCCCATTCCTTCTTTGTCATTCCACAGATTTAACCCACATGATTAAAACAGTCTTCTGTTTAAACTTTCTCTATTCTCAATCACTGAATTTGATTTTTCACACCTCAAAAAGAGTAATTTATCATATAAGCTAGCATCACCACCTTGCTTTAAATTCTTAAAGAAGAATTGGAGAATAATGGTGTAGGGAGGCATAAAAATAGAAGAATGGGAAGGTAGGTCAGAAAAGCATGTTGAGGGAGAGAAAACTAATATTAGGGGTTAATAAAATCTATTTCCTAAACTTCATGCACATATACACACACAATAAGAATTATCCTACACAGGGCATTTTGTTCATCACTAAAGTCATAAGTTGCAAAGCAATGTCTAATGTTAATTGCAGGTGTCTCAGAGATCCCCAAAATAATCCAGGCTGTCATGATGCCTCCCAGTTATCTCATGATAAGACCTACTGTAGAAGATAGCACAGGTATTGGTCACAGGACATGGAGAAATCAAGTTGTTAGTGATCAGAAAGCTTTCTTCTTGATGGTAAGATTTCACACTACAGGAAGGTATTGTACAGGCTGTTAGGGGGAGACTGTCTTCAAGGGCGTATCCAGTATTGAACTTTGTGAGCTACAACAGTGTATGGTGTTGCAGGATAGGTTCATGGATACAATGGTGGCACTAATTTTATGAATATAACCAACCCCTTTCTGATTGCATTTAAAATATGCTCTGAAAAAAGAGATGCATAACTGGTACTACACATATGGTCACGAATGCATGGTTGGAAGTTCACGTGCCCTATCATTAAATCTAGCTAGTACTAATATTCTACTAAACAGTTTCAAAGCACCCTACAAATTCATTACACTCCTTCTGTAGATTAGTGCAGCTTTTAGATCTCATCAGAGAAGATTATTTATGCAGTTGGTAGTAGCTAATGCAGAAACTTACGATTGGTCAAAGTTCAGAGAACATGTATCTAGGGCGTACTTAGCCACAAATAGGAAGATTACATCACAGCTCCTCATCCTTAAGCTCAGAAACCATCATGGTAGAGGTGCAAAGAGTTTGGAACCTGAGGAAAAGGAGGATAAGTGGAAAACGGTATGTTCAGGACAGGTCAGGACCAATACACACACTCATGACCTCATGACAGCCGTGGATACCTAAAGAAAATCAAGCCAATTAACACATTAGAACACAGGAAAGGGTTCAAAATCTCCCAACCCAAACTGAATAGTCATGGACAATTTATAGTTTCTAGGTGAGTGTCTTTATTTTTATTGGATATTTTACATATTTACATTTCAAAGTTATTCTTTTCCCCACCTCTCCCTTCCCACCTCCCACCTCCTCCTTCTATGAGGATGCTCCCACTCGCACCCATCCAGTCCTACCTCAACACCCTGGCATTCCCCTACACTGGGAAAATGAACTTTTACAGGACAAGGGCTTCTCCTTGTATTGATGCCAGACAATGCCATCCTCTGCTATATGTGCGGCTGGAGCCATGAGTCCTTCCATGTGTACTCTTTGGTTGATGATTTAGTCCTTGGGAGCTCTGGGGGGGTCAGGTTGGTTGATATTGTTGTTGTTGGTTGCAAACTCTTTCAGCTCCTTTAGTCTTTTCTCTAACTCCTCTATTGAGGTCCCTATGCTCGGTCCAATGGTTAGCTGCAAGCATCCTCATATGTACCAGTAAGGCTCTGGCAGAGCCTCTCAGGAGACATCCATATCAGGCTCCTGTCAGTAAGCACTTCTTGGAATCCGCAATAGTGACTGGATTTGGTGGCTGCATATGGGATGGATCCCCAGGTGGGGCAGTCTCTGGATGACATTTCCTTCAGTCCCTGCTCCACTCTTTGTCTCCATATTTCCTCCTGTGGGTATTTTGTTCCCCCTTCTAAGAAGGACTGAAGCATCCACACTTTGGTCTTCCTTCTTCTTGAGCTCCATGTGGTTTTTGAATTGTATCTTGGGTGTTTTGAGCTTTTGGGCTAGTATCCACTTATCAGTGAGGGCATATCATATGGTTCTTTTGTGATTAGGTTATCCTAGTCAGGATATTGTTTAGTTCCATCCATTTGCCTAAGAACTTGATGAAGTCATTGCTTTTAATAGCTGAGTAGTACTCTGTTGCTTAAATGTACCACATTTTCTATATCCTTTCCTCTGTTGAAGGACATCTGGGTTTTTTCCAGCTTCTGGAAAAATAAGGCTGCTATGAACATAGTGGAGCACATGTCCTTGTTATATGTTGTAACATCTTTTGGGTAGATGCCCAGGAGTGGTATAGGTGGGTCCTTGGGTAGTATTCTTAATCACTGTTCATTTGCTGTGTAGAGACACCATGTCCAAGGCAACTTATAAGGAAAACATTTAATTGGGTGTTCCCTTTCAGTTTTCGAGGCTTAGCTCATTATCATCATGGCAGTGAGCATGGCAGCAGGCAGACATAGTGCTAGAGAAACAGCTGAGAGTTACATCATGATCAGCGAAGAGAGAGGAGGGGCTTGTGAGCTTTTTGAAACTTCAGAGCTCCAACAAGGTGAAGTTTATTTCAACAAAGCTACACTTCCTAATCTTTCTGATCCTTTCAGGCAGTTCCACTCCCTGATGAGTAAGCATTCAAATAAATGAGACCTAGGGCCATTCTTTTTTAAAATTATCTATTTTCCTTTATGTGCATTGGTGTTTTGCCTACATCTTTGTGCAAGAGTGCTGGAGTTACAGATAATTGTGAGCTGCCATGTGGTTGCTGGGAGTCAAATCTGGATCCTCTGGAAGAGCAGTAGTGCTCCCAACTGCTGAGCCCTCTCTCCAGCGATATGGGGAGATTCTTATTCAATGCCCTCCACACACACACACACACAGAGAGACACACACAGAGAGAGGCTATCTTTGGGGTATAAATCCTATTAGGTTGACCAAATTCCAATGGATAACTCCACAATGAGGTGTACAGGGGAAAAAGAAATTGGAATGGAGGATAACTTATTTAAAAATTTATCAAGGACAAGAAGTTGGGGAGTTGAGGAAGATAACATAAAACTGGGACAAAATAGAGATAGTGGGGGGTAGGAAATATAATCTAAATTTATAATGATAGGAAATTTTCAATGACTCATACAAATTTTTTAAATGACTAAAATAAAATAATTAAAACCCAATGAACCACTTGTTGCAAGATTCAAGGACATTGCTTAACTTTTGTTATTGGTCTGTAGTGATTTTCTAATATTTCTGACTCCCAGCTATGGGCTTTGTTCTTAAAGCCATTGTAAATACACAGAGTGACTTGGTGGCAATTTTGATGGAATTGTTATGGATAGACATCACCTGCGTAGACACATTGTGCACTATCAATGGCACACTTAGAATGAGCGAGAATCTTCCTGTATTGTATGTTTTCTAAAATACCCATTAGTTCCCATTAGGGTCTACTTCTGTGGTCTCAATTTGAGGGGCTTCCCAAACACATGACTGCACTCTGTACTATTAATTATCTCTTCTGTTTTGGTCACTTTCAGAAACCATGATTTTTATCAAACCTGTATACTTGTCTTTTATAGGCCATTGTATCCCTGGATCAGACAATAAACAGCATTTCATATCGTTCTCTTTCATTTAGTCAGATATATTTGGAGGTTTCAATTATCTCTTGTGTCTTTTTATTTTTTAATTTTATTCAATGGTATTTTTTTACACTTCAGATTTTATTCCCCACCTGGTCCACTCTGTGATTGTTCCCCATCCAATACCTCCTCCCTGCACCTCTGTCTCCCCACCCTCCACCCCACCAGACCTCTAAACTCCCCAGGGCCTCCAGTCTCTTGAGGGTTAGGTGCATCTTCTCTGACTGAACCCAGACCCAGTAGGCCTCTGCTGTATGTGTGTTAGAGGACTCATCTCAGCTGGTCTATGCTGGCTGGTTGGTGATCCAGTGTCTGCTTGTTTCCATTTCAGAATTTATGAATGGAGCTTTCACAAACATTTGTGTGTAGGTTTTGTGTGGACATAAATGTTCAGTTCTTTAAAATAAATGTCAAAGTGTGTGAGTCCTGGACTGTAAAGTAAGAATATGTTTAGTTTCATAAGGAACCACAAAACATTCCCAAATCACTGAACATCTGTTGGAGCATCTATACAAGCACAAGTCAAGTGCTTGTTCTTTTAGAATTTTTAACTTTTTTCTCCTTTGTTGTAATGTTTCAGTAAGCAGGGTAAGCTGTCTTCAAACTCCCCAACTGCTATGATTTCAGGTATGTATCAGTGTCAGTGTTTTGTATGTCAACTTGACACAAGCTGAAGTTATCACAGAGAAAGGAACCTTCCTAGAGGAAATGCCTCCTTGAGATCCATCTGTAAGGCACTTTCCCAACTAGTGATCAAGGGGAAGGACCTAGCCCATTGTGGGTGGTGCCATCCATGGGCTGGTAGTTCTGGGTTCAATAAGAAAGCCCTGTGAGTAAGCCAGGGGAAGAAAGCCAATAAACAATGTTCCTTAATGGCCTCTGCATCCACTCCTGCCTCCAAGTTCCTGCCCTGACTTCCTTTGGTGATGAACAGCAACGTGGAAATGTAAGCTGAATAAACCCTTTTCTCCCCAGCTTGCTTCTTGGTCATGTTGTTGTGCAGAAAAACAAACCCTGACTAAGACAATGATTTCTCACTGTTTCTACTTAGTGAATAGTGGTATTTCTCATTGAAATTTTCATATACACTGTTAAGCACCTTTTAACACACTTATTTATTATGTTTCCTCATGGCGAGATGCCTGCTTACATGTTTTGTCAGTTCTTATATCTAGCTATTAGTTTTATGTTGCTCAGTTTTATTTTTCCTTTGTACAATTTGATCATTTGTCTTGCACATATTTATATATTTCTCATGTTTTCTCTCAGCATATACTATGCTTTATCTTTCTATTCTCTTTCTTTTAAAAGAAAAGGAGGTTTTTGTTGGTTTTTTTGTTTTTTGTTTGTTTGTTTGTTGTTTTGTTTTGTTTTTGTGGTGCACACTCCGTTAATCTCAGTACTTGGGAGGCAGGCGCATATGGATCTTTGTGAGTTCACGTCCTGTATGGTCTATAAAGGGACTTTCAGGGCAGCCAGTATTACCCAGTGAGAACTTGTTGGCACAATAAATAATAATAATAATAATAATAATAATAATAATAATAATAATATAGTAAGAGCAAAAGTATTAGTAATGATGATGATAACTATGATGATGAGGAGGAGGAGGAGGAAGAGGAAAAGGAGGAAAGAAGAGAAAGAGGAGGAAGAGGAGGCTGGAGAGGTGGTTTAGATGTAAAAATCACTAGGTCTCTTCTGAGGATTGTGAGTTTATTTCCCAGCAACTGTAAGGTGTCTCACAGCCATCTATAGTGGTATTCAATGCTCTCTTCTTACCAGAAGAGAGAGACATACATGCAGACAGAACATTCATAGACCTAAAATACATAAAATTAATAAATCTGCAAAATATATACCTAGAAGACAATTTTAGAAAAAGAAACAAGTAGGGGCAAGAAAGGGAGATGGGTGGGGTTGTAACCAAGCTCTAACATAGTGAATCTCAGCCCATGGGTCATGACCTCTTGGGGTTTGCATATCATATAGTTACATTACAATTCATAAAAGTAGCAAAATCACAGTATAAAGCAAAAACTATTTTATAAAAGAATTTTAAATAGCACATAAGTCAGAAGATAATTATCAAGGGGCATCTTGATGTGGGCTAACCCATCAAATTGCTGAAATATCTCTTATCTCAATGTCTTTTTAGTCTTAGGGTTAGTGAATAAGGAAAAAAAGAACTTTCTAGATGGACAATAATGACTTTACCAAGAAGGAGTTTTTAATTTTAGTGTAAACCAATTTATCAATTGTTTCTCTCATGGTTCATGGTTCATGGTTCATGTTTTGGGTGATGTCATTACCAAATCAAAGGACACAAAACAACTAGAAAATATATTTCTAGTTGTTTCTAAGTATATTATTTGTTAGCATTTCATACTACAGTCTATGTTTCATTTTAAATTACTCTCCCTCTCTCCTTTTCTCACTTTCTCTTCCCTCTTTCTGTCTCCTTCTTTCTTCTATGAGTATTTAATTGTTCCAACATCACTCACTAAATATATTCCTTTCTATCTTTTATCTACTGTATTGTTTTTGTGCATTTCGCAAACATCAGGGGACTAGACTTGTCAAGGCCTCTTTCTGTCTTTCTGATTTTTATTTTTATACTTTTGCCAACAGCTAAGGATCTTGATTATTGGAGCCTTGAGACAGGCTGTGTAAATCTTATGATTTTCTTTTCTTTGTCTTTAATACAGCGTTGACTGTATAACTCACTCGCCATATGAATTTGAGATGAGTTTGTCCACATACCTAAGCATTTGTTACTATTTTTATTTGTGACATTGACTTTATGCAGCATTTTGTGACATCGTAGCAGGGCGGTCTTCTTATGCACAGACATGGGGGAGTCTTCTCTTCACTTGCTCCGTCCTTTCATGTGGCTGGATCTCTGCTCTGCGGATGCACATTCTGTAGTATTGACCTCTATTAGTGGTCGTCTCTAGAGTTTGCAGTACATGTTTAGAATGTCCATACCTACTGCCATGCAACACTATGGAAAGTAGGAATAGTGCAGAGAAGCTAGGGGTTCTTTTTTTTTTTTTTAAGACAAAGAAGAGAAGCTAGGGGTTCTTTTTTTTTTTAAAGACAAAGAGAAAATCTTTATTGCACAGGGAAGCTTGACCAAATCATGCAGCCCCAGCCTATGACTCTGTCTTTTATGCACAAAACCCACATCCTGACTGTTCCATTTCAGTCAGCAGGAAATGGAACTGCAGAAGGCAAAAGGCAGGGTAGGACATTTGGAGACTTCCCACTTGGGGACTTAGCCTTTGCTCCTGTTTTGATAGGTGTTGCAGCCTACCTACTGGGTTTCCAGGGCTGAATGGTGCTTCAAACATGGAGCCAGTTGTGTAAGATCTGGAGGCCTGTTACACTCTGAGCTCCTCAGGTATGCCACGGCATGCATCCACCCACATGCATATACAATACATAAATGAAAAGATATATAGATATATACATATATCAGAGAATAAACTTTTTTAAAAAGTATAGCTGACATGAAGGTATAGACAAAATAATAAGGATACTTTCAACACTGTTCAGAGAATTCCAAGTTTTAGAGCAATTTAGAGTTGATATATTTTTATATCCAATTCCTAGACTCTGCGAAGGAACCTGAGTTGCCGGGCTTTCTGATTTGAGCCATTAGTGCCCAGCCCTCAAAATCTGCAGTCTCCAACTCACTTTATAAGTCATCAGGAACTGTTCTTCTGAAATAGGTCATTATGACAAGTTAATTTCTCTAATAACTTTTCCAGAGATGAAGCATGAAAAGTCTGCCTTGTTAGAAAAGAACACCAGTAATTAAAACTTCAAGAATTATATGCACAGTTCTATAGTATTACCTTTAAAGGCAGATTGTTTGACTGAAATAATAACAGGGTAACCAAAATAGGAAAATATAACTTAATATTATTTATTAATTTCATAATTAGTATAAACCTTGAATGAGAATAAGACTAAGTAAGGTAAAAGTAATTAGCAGCTTAAAAGTAGCCCCCTACTAACCCTAACAGGATTTCTCTATGTACCTCTAGCTGTCCTCAAACTTGCTCTGTAGAGCAGGCTGGGCTCAAACTCAGTGATCTCTGCCTCCAGAGTGCTGCTACCACCTGGCTCTCTAAGTAACTCTTACACCAAAGAAATTATTGCTGTTTAAAATGCTGATAAATAATATCATTACTAACTTACAACATGTTTGTACACTAAGCAGTAGTTCAGTTTCTAGATCCTTAACATATAAAGTACAGCACAGAACTAATATGTAGCACTATATCAGCACCCTCTGATGAATACTGTTTTTTTTTGTTTTGTTTTTGTTTGTTTGTTTGTTTTTTGCTATTGGTTATTTAAAGTTTTTTTTCTTTATTAAGGTGAGTATTTCTTATTTACATTTCGATTGTTATTCCCTTTCCCGACTTCTGGGCCAACATCCTCCTAACCCCTCCCCCTCCTCTTCTATATGGGTGTTCCCATCCCCATCCTTCCCCGATTACCGCCCTCCCCACAACAATCGCGTTCACTGGGGTTCAGTCTTAGCAGGACCCAGGGCTTCCCCTTCCACTGGTGCTCTTACTAGGCTATTCATTGCTACCTATGAGGTTGGAGCCCAGGGTCAGTCCATGTATAGTCTTTGGGTAGTGGATTAGTCCCTGGAAGCTCTGGTTGCTTGGCATTGTTGTTCATATGGGGTATCAAGCCCCTTCAAGCTCTTCCAGTCCTTTCTCTGATTCCTTCAACGGGGGTCCCATCAGTTCAGTGGTTTGCTGCTGGCATTCACCTATGTATTTGCTGTATTCTGGCTGTGTCTCTCAGGAGAGATCTACATCTGGTTCCTGTCGGCCTGCACTTCTTTGCTTCATCCATCTTGTCTAATTGGGTGGCTGCATATGTATGGGCCACATGTGGGGCAGGGTCTGAATGGGTGTTCCTTCTGCCTCTGTTTTAATCTTTGCCTCCCTATTCCCTCCCAAGGGTATTCTTGTTCCTCTTTTAAAGAAGGAGTGAAACATTCGCATTTTGATCATCCATCTTGAGTTTCATGTATTCTGTGCATCTAGGGCAATTCAAGCATTTGGACTAATAGCCACTTATCAATGAGTGCATACCATGTGTGTTTTTCTGTGATTGGGTTACCTCACTCAGGATGATATTTTCCAGTTCCCTCCATTTGCCTATGAATTTCATAAAGTCATTGTTTTTGATAGCTGAGTAGTATTCCATTGTGTAGATGTACCACATTTTCTGTATCCATTCCTCTGTTGAAGGACATCTGGGTTGTTTCCAGCTTCTGGCTATTATAAATAAGGCTGCTATGAACATAGTGGAGCATGTGTCTTTGTTATTTGTTGGGGCATCTTTTGGGTATATGCCCAAGAGAGGTATAGGTGGGTCCTCAGGTAGTTCAATGTCCAATTTTCTGAGGAACCTCCAGACTGATTTCCAGAATGGTTGTACCAGTTTGCAATCCCACCAACAATGGAGGAGTGTTCCTCTTTCTCCTCATCCTCGCCAGCATTTGCTGTCACCTGAAGTTTTGATCTTAGCCATTCTCACTGGTGTGAGGTGGATTCTCAGGGTTGTTTTGATTTGCATTTTATATAGAAACACGCTGTTTTATTACAAAGAGTCTCACAAAAATGAAAATATCTCAAAAAGGAAGCTAGGCTAACAACCTCCACCTGCAGAATTGGGGGAAGACGGGGCAGTGTAAGTTTTTCTGCTTGCCTGGGGCGGGTGGGAAGGTAGAAACAGAACCAATCTAAAAATGGCTGATATTACCCAAGCCTGAAAAGGGGCCCCGGAAGACACAGTCACCCCTGCTGAAAAGCTTAGCAAAGCCATCCTAGTAGAGCTCCTAAGCAGGCACTTGCAGTTCAGGATTTTGTCTTCCGGTTGTTTTCTTTTCACCTGGACCCTACAGGGTTCAAAACTCAGACCTGGGGCAGGACGGACAAGGGAGCTCTGGCAAGAAGAGTTCTCCCAGTACCACTGCCCTGTGCGCTGGTCCCTGGTTCCTATCTAGTCCCTGGGAACGTTATATTTAATATATTTTATATAAATACACAGGAATAGAAAATATAAAATCTGAGAAATTGAGGGAAAGTGAGGGACTTGGAGAGAAGATGGAGCTGCAGACCTAATTGACCCACCATCTCATGTTTCCATAAGGAAGAACCACTGAGCCCATTGGTATGATCTCAAACATTTTACCATCTGTTCAATAAATTTCATAAAAAGGAAATATTTTACTTCCTTTATCCTTCTGAAGCAGTTTTCTCTCTTGATGGAGCTGCAATGCTCTGACCTCTATCATTCTCCTTACTTCTGAAGAACTATTGACATTTTCTATAAAGCAGTTCTTTCAGAAAGAATTTCCACAACTTCTATTTTTCTAAGAAATTCTTCATATTTCCTTTGCTTTTGAAGGTAATTTACAACATTCAGAATTCTAAGTTGGTGGGCTATTTCTTTCAGTGTTTTACATATTTCAGCCCATATGCTTCTTATGTAATTTCTGGGAAGATTAATATAATTCTTATACCTATCTCTCTACACCTGCAGAGTGTCCCCCCTTTAGGTTCTTTGAAGACTTTTTTTTTATTCGAAACATGTCTTTGTTTCCTTTTGCAGTTTTAATATGTATCTTTTCCTAGGTATAAATGTTTTGGCATTTACCTTTCTTTCTTTTTTTTTATTTCCTGAAATATGTGCATTGAAGTCTGATTAATATTAAGGAAAATCTTAGTCATGATTTCTTCAAATATCCTGTTGGTTTCTCTTTATTTTCCTTTTGTTCTCAAAATGTGTTTTGTAACATTCATTGTTGACTGGCAGCTCTTGATTTCTGCTATTTTTCTTTGCTCTTTGATTTTATTTTCAATTTCTAATGAGGCACTATTAAGCTTATTGAGGCTTTGCTCAAATATTAAAAGGCATTTGTCAGTCTGCTAACATTGTCAATAAAGACATTCTTTCTTCTCTAGTGCTTAGATTTTTAACCTTTTTCTTTTATTTCATATCACTTTTTCTTCTCTTTTTGCATTTTCCTGAAGTTACTGCTTGGTGTCTGGGTTTTGACCCTATATCTCTGAATATCTTTAGCATCACTACATAGATCCTCTCTCCTTTATTATTTTTTTTTACAATTTAACATTTTGACATATCATCTGAGTCTTGCTCTGATCTTATTTCTTTATTTTTAAATTTCTAAATTACATCTATTTAGTGATTTCTTTGAAAGAGGACTGTTCACATGCAAGGTGTGCTTGTGAAAGCTAAAACACACCTTTTAATGGCTCTTTCCTTCCTCCCATGGATCCTAGGAATTAAACTCACACTGTTAGGACTGGAAGCTGGTGCCTTAAGCCTGTGTGGCCTTATTACTTTAAGTTTTGCCTTTAGTGTGCATTGTAGTTTTTGTACAAAGCTCAATATCATGAAGTAAACATGTTTGATGTGACAGAGCCACATGATCCATGGAAGGGAATCTGGTTCTTCAATGAGGCCTTCGTCTGACAGAAAGCACGTGGCCTGAGCCATGATGCTCACACGTGCTTCTGATTCCCCTCTCACCCTGACCTTAAAGGAGACCAGATGGCTAGATCCCGCTATGTCTGGACTCTGGGAAAACCACAGTAGGTCAAACCCCAGTAAACTGTTCTTTGTGTAAAGTTTTGTTGGTAAGTATTTGATGATCTGATTAGATTTTCCAGTGCCTCTTTTCCTAGTTCTTCTTGTTGGGTTATGAAAGGGTTGATCTCACTCTACTTATGAATCAGATATTCATCCTAGAGGCAAAATTTATAGAACCGATGCCCTAAGCAACCTGGGGTCCCTTGGAATTTTTAAAATTTCAGACCTTATCCCTCAATCATTTGTCAATTACAGTTTAAGTTCTGCCATAAAAGTTGTGAACCTCTATATTTTGTGGTTTGAAAACAGAATGTGTCTCATAGGCTCATGTATTTAAACACATGGTCCCCACTTAGTTAGTAGTGCTATTTGGTGAGGTTATGGAAACTTTATAAAGTGGAACCCTCACTGAAGGTGGGCTTTGGGAGACTGTATAGCTTTACCCTAGTTCCTGTTCTCTCCACAGCTGCTTTCTGTTTGTGGATGAAATATGACTAGCCCTGCTCACAGACCTAATATTATGCATTCTCTATCATGATGAACTACAGAACCTCAGAAGGCATAAGCCAAAATAACTATTTTCTCTCCCACGTTGTTTCTGTCAGGGAATTTTCTCACAGTATACGAAAATAACCAATGCTCTATGCTTGCCTTTCACTCCTTGTGAGGGGAGACGATAGTAATCCCTGGGAAGTCAGTTCCTGGTTGACCTAAAGCAATTACCCATTTTCACGTTATCCAGTTTTATATTTTTAACTTGTTCATATAGAGTAGTAACTTCCAAACTCTTCATATGCCAAATCAGGAAACTCCAAGTATTAATTAGTATCTTACTTCAAAGTCTTCACTCGAATTACTCTAACTGGGCTTCACTACACTTGATGGCAGCTTCTACAGAGAGCTTTGTGGTCAGTGTCCTCACAGAGGGTCAGGACATTACTATCTTACACAAATTCGAAAAACAACCTGAATCAGCTTAAGCTAAACAGGAAATTTGTCATCCTGAGTAACAAGAAAACACATATGGAGATTTGCTTATTTCAGTTTTACCTCAATCCATACAGGAAACATGTCAATGAAATCCTTTCTCATTATTCTGAGATTGACTGTATTTCTACAAAAAATGGAAGTAGAAGGTTGGTGTACTCTATAAATATGTTTTTATCCATACATGCATACCTATGTTCCTGCCACAAAAAATTCATGATCTGATTTCTTGAAGCATCTTCATAATTGTCATGTAAAGTTTTTCAGCTATTTCTGTAGTCTGCACGAGGCAATATTCTAAAGAACAGTCTGGATTAGGTTTCTCTCACTAGAAAGAACTAAACATACTCATATAGAGAGAAGAATAACTTAAAGAAATAAGTACAGACAAGATTCAAAGTCCACGAATAAGCATTATAGTTTATGAGTGTGCACACGTGTGTGTGTGTGCATGTGTGTGTGCATGTGTGTGTGTGCATGTGTGTGTGTCTGTATGTGTGTACTTATTAGAGGAGTTAAATGATGATATTCACGTTTAGTTTATTGACCGTATATAGCTATTTCTCTGAATTGAAACACTGTCTACTAGAAAGAGGATGGTCATAAGACTCGGGAAGCTAATGAAAGGTAAAAGACTCAAAAAGTTATCAAGCAAAATAACCCCCTCTACAAGGTCATATAAACAGTAAGTCATTGCAGAAAAAGAGCAGAAGAATTATGTCTTCTGTGGAACTGCCTTCAACTGGATTCCAGGAATTCGGTTTCACTTGTCATTACCCATGTAAAAGGTGAGCTTTGTACTGATACACGTGCTTGCCAGTCCCACACATTTCAGTAACAGCAATAAACTCAATGGTTCACAAAGCTAGGCTTGGGTAGAACATTTCTTTGGTCATTAGTGCCCTCTCTGAGGTCAATAGACATTTGTTTACATCTCGTGCAGAAAAAGGATTCAATAGCAATCCAGACTAATGGCTGAAATAATTGTGCATAAGCTTGATAATCATTTTATTTTTATATTTTTGTACATGCAGCTCAAATTTCATTAAAAATGTATTAATGTCTGTACTGGTTAGTTTTGTGTGTCAACTTGACACAAGCTGGAGTTACCACAGAAAAAGCAGCCTCAGTTGTGGAAATGCCTTCATGAGGTCCACCTGTAACGCGTTTTCTCAATTAGTGATCAAGGAGGGAGGACCCAGCCCATGTGGGTGGTGTAGTTCCTGGGCTGGAAGTCTTGAGTTCTATAAGACAACAAGCTGAGCAAGCCAGGGGAAGCAAGCCAGTAAGTAACATCCCTCCATGGCCTCTGCATCAGCTCCTGCTTCCTGACCTGCGTGAGTTCCAGTCCTGACTTCCTTTGGTGATAAACAGCAACATGGAAGTGTAAGCTGAATAAACTCTTTCATCCCCAACTTGCTTCTTGGACATGATGTTTGTGTAGGAATAGGAACCCTGACTAAGACAATGTCCTTACATGGTTTGAGCTGTCTATAATAGTCTATGATGAATATAAACATATGTCTACTCAGAGTAGGGAGATTTGATGTAAATTAACAGTATCTGTGCCTCACAAAAAAATGCCAGTTTTGTGGAAAATTATCTTTCATGTGATTCTTATATTGTTTTTACAATTATAATTGTTGGTAAAAACATTATTCTTGCCAAAAAAAAAGAGAATGATTTTTCAAGCCTTTGAGGACTGTTTTTATTGCTATGGAAACAAGCAACCACTTGGTATTTCGAGAGACATTAATGTCTGCAGTTGTATGTGTCTTGAATGTGGATTTCATAACCTTTTGCCTGTTGTGACGATGTGATAAGAATCTCCTGTATATGTCTTCTTTTATTTTCAAGATTTTAGAGCATTCTGACAACATTGACTAATAAAGACTGACAGTATCACTGTGAAGAACTGCCATGCTTGTGGTTATTTTCAACAACTGAGAAAAAAAAACCCAAAAAACAAAAACTGATTTTCTGTTCTTTGTTTACTTATCTTGGGAAAAAACCTGAAAGGAATTGATATCATCATGAACTGATTTTGTCATCCTTTGCTGTTCAGAATTGCCTGATACTCAATCACACTGTATTGTAATAGAGTAGCAGATCCTCGGCAGATGCTGTAATCAATACTGTATTACTATGTATTAATAGAAATTGGCCTCTAACCATTTTTCTTGACTGAATATATGACTATTACAATTCTTGATTTGTTTATGCGTCCACTGTTTGTTTTGCTTTGGAATTCTGAGAATATGATAATCAGAAAACTCAAAAAAAAAAAAAACAGACTTCTCAGTAATACAGTAACTATGTACTATAAAATTTCTAAAACCATTGGTTTATATAAATGTTTTAATAGGAAAATCTGTGCTGCAGAATTTTAAAATAAATATTAAAATTGCAAGAAATCACCAGAAGTAAAATAGTTATGCATGTAAGACCAGCAACTCAGACTTCTGTGGAAAAAGATCACAATTTTCATATAATCTAGGGAGAGTGGAGTTCTCAAAATAAAATTTAAAGGGATTTGTTTTTTAGCAAAGTGAGAGAATACTTGCTTATCTCATATAGTCCTGGGTTTCATAAAGACTCTCTCTCTCTCTCTCTCTCTCTCTCTCTCTCTCTCTCTCTCTGTGTGTGTCTGTCTGTCTGTCTCCCTCCCTCTCCCACTTTATTTCACACACACACACACACACACACACGCACTATGCCACACACATGCGCACACACACACACACACATGCACACACACACACACACACACACATGCACACACACACACACACACACACACACACACACACACACACTCATACCTGGCCTAACCAGGATACGCATGAAGCCCAGCAGAGTCAGGAACTATCTGCCTTGCTGGAGACACATATTAATTCCAGCCCACAGCACTGCCAGTAGCAGAGCCAGAACTCCACACCCTCTCACAAGCAGAGACTGCCTAACTCAAGGAGATCCATTATAACCAGGTTCACAGGAGGGACAAGTTTCAGTCAGAGACATCAAGG
The DNA here is from genome assembly GCF_011064425.1 of Rattus rattus. Taxonomy (NCBI): domain Eukaryota; kingdom Metazoa; phylum Chordata; class Mammalia; order Rodentia; family Muridae; genus Rattus; species Rattus rattus. The sequence goes on from NC_046164.1 coordinate 28,256,013, forward strand.
CCAGTTAATACTAGAGATAACCAGATGGCAAGAACTAGAACATAAGCAACAGAAACCAATACCATTTGGCAACATCAGAACCCAGTTCTCCCACCACATCTAGCTCTGGATACCCTAATATAACTGAAAAAGCAAGATTCTGACCTAAAATTCCATCTCATGAAGATGATTGAGGAGGACATAAATAACTCCCTTAAAGATATATAGAACACAGGTAAGCAGGTAAATGCCCTTAAAGAGGAACATACAAATCCCTTAAAGAAATACAGGAAAACACAAACATAAAAAAATGAACAAAAATGTCCAGGATATAAAAATGGAAATAGAAAAATTAGAGAAATCAAAAAGGGAGGCATCCATGGAGATTGAAAGCCTAGGAAAAAGACCATGAGTTACAGATGAAAGTATCACCAACAGAAGAGAATAGAGAGATAGATGAGAAAATCACGGGTGTAGAAGACACCATAGAAGATACTACGACAACAGTCAAAAAAAGTGCAAAGTACAAAAAGCTCCTAATATAAAACATCCAGGAAATTCAGGACACAATGAAAAAAGCAAACCTAAGAATAATAAGAATAGAAGAAAATGAAGATTCCCAATTCAAAGGACATCTTTAATAAAATCATAGAAGAAAACTTCCCTAACCTAAAGAAAGAAATGGCCATGAACATACAAGAAGCCTATAGAACATCAAATAGATTGGAACAGAAAAGAAATTCCTTCCATCACATAATAACTAAAACACTAAAAAAAAAGAAAGAATATTAAAAGCTGTAAGGGAAACAGGCCAAGTAACATGTAAAGGCAGACCTATCAGAATTACAGCACTCTCTAAAAGCCAGAAGGTCTTGGACAGAGTGCATACAGAACTTAAGAGAACACAATTGCCAGCCCAGGCTACTATACAAACCAAACTCTCAAACACCATAAATGGAGAAACCAAGATATTCCATGAAACCAAATTTAAATAACACTTTCCACTAATCCAGTCCTACTAAGGATAACAGAAGAAAAACTCCAACACAAAGAGGAAAACTACACCAAGGAAAACCAAGAAATTAATCATGCCACAACAATACCAAATGAAGAGAACCACACAAATATAACAACAAAACTAACAGGAATTAACAATCATTGGTCCTTAATATCTCTCAATAGCAATGGACTCAATTCCCCAATAAAAAGACATAGGCTAACAGGTTGGATACATAAACAGGACCCAACATTTTGGTGCATAAAGGAAACATAACTCAGACTAAAAGGCTGGGGAAAATTTTTCCAAGCAAATGGTCTCAGGAAGCAAGCTGGAGTAGCCATTCTAATATCCAGTAAAATAGACTTTCAACCAAAAGTTATCAAAAGAGACGGGGAGGGACATTTCATATTCATTAAAGGAAAAATCCACCAAGATGAACTCTCAATTCTGAACATCAATGCTCCAAATGCAAGGGCACCCACACTTGTAAAAGAAACATTAATAAAGCTCAAAACGCAAATTAAAACCTTACACAGTAATTATGGGAGACTTCAATACCTCACTCTTATGGATGGATAGATCATGTAAACAAAAAATAACCAGAGACATAGATAAACTAACAGAAATTATGAACCAAATGGATCTATCCAATGTCTACAAAACATTTCACCCTAAACAAAAGAATATACCTCCTCAGAACCTCATGGTACCTTCTGCAAAACTGACCATATAATTAGACAAAAAGCAAACATCAACAAATACAGGAAAAATGAAATATGCATGCTATTAGATCACTGTCAGCTATTGAAGGCTGGTCTTCAATAACAAAAACAACAGAAAGCCCACATACTCATGGAAACTGAATAACTCTCTACTCAATGATAAGGTGGTCAGGGAAAAAAATAAATTAAAGACTTTCTAGAATTTAGAAAAAATTAAGGCACAACATACACAAACTTGTAAGACTCAATGAAAGCATAACAAAATTGGAGAGATCTTACACTAGCAACTTAATAGCATATCTGAAAGCTCTCGAACAAAAAGAAGCAAACACACCCAAGAATAGTAGACTATAAGAAATAGTCAAACTCATGGCTTCAACCAACCAATTAGAATCAAAGAGAAATATAAAAGAATCAACAAAACTAAAAGCTTCTTCTTTGAGAAAATCAACAAGATAAATAAACCCATAGTCAAACTACCTAAAGGGCATAAAGACATTATTCAAATTAACAAAATCAGAAATGGAAATGAAGACATAACAGCAGAAACTGAGGAAATTGGAAAAAAAATCATCAGATTCTACCACAAAAGCCTATATTCAACAAAACTAGAAAATCTGAATGAAATAAATGATTTCCTAGAAAGATACCAAGTACCAAAGTAAAATCAAGACCAGATAAACCATCTAAATTCATAACCCATAAAGAAATAGAAGCAGCCATTAAAGGTCTCTCAACCAAAAAACAAAACAAAACCAAAAAACAAAAACAAACAAACAAAAAACCGGATCATATGGGTTTTAGTGCAGTATTCCATCAGAACTACAAAGAAGATCTAATAGCAACCCTTGTCAAACTATTTTACAAAATAGAAATAGAATACTTCCTAATTCATCTATGAAGCAACAGTTGCATTGATACCTAAACCACACAAAGACCCAACAAAGAAGACCTATAGACAGACCTCACTTATGAACAACAGTGCAAAAATACTCAGTAAAATTCTAGCAAACCAAGTCCAAGAACACATCAGAGATAAGAATCACCACAATCAATTAGGGTTCATCACAGGTATGTAGGGATGGTTCAATATATGGAAATTCACCAACATACTACAAGATGTATACAAACTCAAAGAAAAAAAACACATGATCATTGCATGAGATGCTGAAAAAGCTGTTGACAAAATCCAGCACCCTGCCATGTCTTGGAAAGATCAGGAAATCAGGACACATAACTACACATAATAAAAGCAATATACAACAAACCAACAGTCAACATAAACGTAAATGAGAGAAAGGTGAATCAATCCCATTAAAATCAGAGACAAAACAAGGCTTCCCATGCCCTCCCTTTGTATTTAATATGAAACTCAAAGTTCTCACTAGAGCAATTAGACAATAAAAAGAAGTCAGAGGGATACCAATTGAAAAGAAAGAAGTCAAGACAGCAGTATTTGCAGGTGATATGATAGTATACATAAGTTACCCTAAAAATTCTACCAGAGAACACCTACAGCTGATGAACAACTTCAGCAAAGTGGCTAGATATAAAATTAACACAAACAAATCAGTAGCCTTCTTCTACACAAGGGATAAACAGACTGAGAATGAAATAAAGGAAACAACACCCTTCACAATATTCATAAATAATATAAAAGATATTGGTGTAACTCTTAACCAAGCAAGTGAAAGACCTGTATAAAAGAACTTCAAGTCTCTGAAGAAAGAAATCAAAGACCTCAGAAGATGGAAAGATCTCCCATGCTCATAGATCTGTAGGATTAACATATTAAACATGTTACCAAAAGCAATCTACGGATTCCATGCAATCCCGATCACAATTCCAACTCAATTTTTCCCAGAGATTGAAAGGAATTCTCAAATTCTCTGGAATAACAAAAAGCCCAGTATAGTGGAAACAAATCCACAAAATACAAGAACTTCTAAGGGAATAATCATCCCTGAACTCAAGCTATACTACAAAGCAACAGTAATGAAGAAGAAGAAGAAGAAGAAGAAGAAGAAGAAGAAGAAGGAGGAGGAGGGAGGAGGAGGAGGAGGAGGAGGGGAGGAGGAGGAGGAGGAGGAGGAGGAGGAGGGAGGAGGAGGAGGAGGAGGAGAGGGGAGGAGGAGGAGGAGGAGGAGGAGAGGGAGGAGGAAGAGGAGGAGGAGGAGGAGGAGGGGAAGGGGAAGAAGAAGGAGGAGGTGGAGGAAGAAGGAGGAGGAGGAAGAAGGAAGAAGAAGGAAGAAGAAGAAGAAGAAGAAGAAGAAGAAGAAGAAGAAGAAGAAGAAGAAGAAGAAGAAGAAGAAGAAGAAGAAGAAGAAGAAGAAGAAAGAAGAAAGAAAGAAGAAGAAGAGGAAGAGGAAGAGGAAGAGGAAGAGGAAGAGGAAGAAGAAGAAGAAGAAGAAGAAGAAGAAGAAGAAGAAGAAGAAGAAGAAGAAGAAGAAGAAGAAGAAGAAGAAGAAGAAGAAGAAGAAGAAGAAGAAGAAGAAGAAGGGGAAGAAAAGAAGAAGAAGAACCACCACCACCATCCACGGATTAGTACAGAGACAGGTAGATCAATAGAATAGAATTGAAGACCCAGAAATACACACACACACACACACACACACACACACACACACACACACACACACACACACACACACACACACCTATAGTCACTTGATCTTTGACAAAGAAGCCAAACCATACAGTGGAAAAAAGAAAGCATTTTCAACAAATGGTGCTGGGCTAACTGGAGGTCTGCATATAGAAGAATGAAAATTCATCTATTTTTATCTCCTTGTACAAAGCTGAAGTCCAAATGGATCAACGAACTCCACACAAAACTAGATACCCTCAAACTAATAGAAGAAAAAGTGGGGGAAGAGCCTCAAATATATGGGCTCAGGAGAAAATTTTCTGAATAGAACACTAATGGCTCAGGCTCTAAGAGCAACACCTGACAAATGAGATCTCATGAAACTAAAAGGCAAAGGACACTGTCAACAGGACAAAATGGCAACCTATAGATTAGAAAAAGATCTTTACCAACTCTGCATCCAATAGAGGGCTAATATCCAAAATGTACAAGGAACTCAAGAATTTAGACTCCAGAAAACCAAATAACCCAAATAAAAATGGGGTATAGAGCTAACCAAAGAATTCTTCACTTAGAAATCTTGAATGGCTGAGAAGCACCTAAAGAAATATTCAACACTTTAGTGATCGAAATGCAAATCAAAATGACCCTGAGATTCCACCTTACACCAATAAGAATAGCTAAGACAAAAACCCAAATAACAGCACATGATGGTGAGGATGTGGAGAAAGAGGAACACTCTTCCATTGCTGGTGGGATTGATAACTGGTACAACCACTCTAAATCAATCTAAAGGTTCCTCATAAGCTTGGAAATAGATCTATCTGAAGACCCTATACCACTCTTGGGCATATACCCAATAGACGCTCCACTATGTTATAAGAGCATATGCTCCACTGTGTTCATAATGGCTTTATTTATAATAGCCAGAAGCTAGAGCCTATTCAGATGTCCCTCAAGAAGAATGGATACAGAAACTGTGGTACATTTACACAACGGAATACTACACAGTTATTAAAATTGAAGACGAATTTTGTAAGCAAATGAATGGAACTAGAAAACATTATCCTGAGTTAAGTAAGCCAGACACAAAAAGGACATACATGGTATATGCTCACTAATAAGTGAGTATCAGTGGGGGCTCACGGGCTGGGTCTAAAGCTATATACGCAGAAATAAAGGAGAGCTTTATAGGAAAAAGAAACATTTCATTGTCAATAATGACATCTATGCTGATTAAAATTTACTTATAAGATTCTAAGTAACGCAGGTTTTCTTCAAAGATGATATGCTTGTTATAAAACCATACAATACGATTAATTTTAAAAGTGTAACACTAAATGCCTATTTTATTCTCTTACCCCATGGTCCCCATAAAGAGACAATAACTAGTAATGCATACAAGTAATATTGAGAGAATAGGAGCGTTCAGCAGACAAAATTCCTGTTAACCATAGTGAAAGAAAACAAAACTCTCAGACTGGAATAAGAATTGTTTCAGAAATAGAAGCAGCTGGCCTCCCAGATGTGGAGGGGCTGTCACAGTGTTCATCCACTACTGCTGCTGTGCTGTGCAAGCCCACACAATGGTCATTTTCCTAATGGAACTGTAATGGCTCTTCATGGGGAAGCCAGGGTAATTAATACATGCTGTTGTGGTTTGGGTGTAATTGGCCCCATAGGCTCACAGAGTGTGACACTAATACTGGGAGATGTGGCATTATTAGAGTAGGTTTGGTATTGTTGGAGGAAGTGTGTCACTGAAGGTGGGCTCTGACGTCTCAGATGCTCAGATTAGGCTCAGTGTGCCACTCTCTTCCTGTTGTCTGCTGATCTGGCTGAGAGCTCTGAGCTACCTCTTCAGTACCATGTCTGTTTGTGATGACAATGGACACAACCTTCGAGACAATTTAGAGAATTTCTTGTAGGCAACACCTGTCAATAAAAAGCCTATGGCCAATGAACTGAAATGGGAAACAGGATGTGGGACATTGGCAGCAAGAGAGGATTCTGGGAAATTGTGAGAGAATAAAGAGACACGGGAGGGGTTCACTGGGGAACACTGAGAGAGAGAGAGACACTAAAGGAAAGCGTGACTGAAGGAGAGGTAACTGTGTGGAAGACATAGAATAGTTTCAATGGGTTAAATAAGTTATGAGCTCAGGCAATGAGCCACAGCTTATGACCTAGGTGTTTATTAATAAATAAAGTCTCAGAGTCATTGTTCCAGAAGCAGGGCTATAACGAACAACAGACTCTTTGTTACACCAATTAATTTTTTTGTTTTGTAAGAGTTGCCATAGTCATGGTGTCTCTTCACTCTAACTAAGACACTTATGTCCAAAGCAAAACTGTTCCAATACAACTGAAGAAAAACTCACGTTATGTCCTGTTTTTAAAAATTAGTTAGCAAATTTCATGTGTAGAGCTAATCTTGCTTGTAATACTCAATGTGAAAAGACAAGCAGGGACTGCCAAATTGGGAGAAACACCTCTAGCAAGAAGATCATGATGAACAATCTTAAACAAGCTACCAGTATAATATCAAGAAATTCAATTAATTTATTTGAGGAAAGGAGTTTTGACACAAAACCTGAAAGCAGTTTGAAACCTAACAGTAACAGTGTAAATGGGAAAATTGTTACCTGAAATTATAAGAGTATACATAGTGACTGAAATGTGTTAAAATACAAAAATGTATCTATTTTATATAGAGTAACAAGAACTATTCAAAACTCAATTAAGAAATTGGGAAAAGTTCCCAGTTGAAAGAATACCGTGTAGAAGACTATCATTTTTAGTTTACATCTATGTTGCTTGAGCATTTAAACCAGGAACAAATAGAAAAATTTCAATTATAAGATACTCATATACAACCAGAAGTGATAAGAAAATAAACCAACACATTCCTGTGCACACAACTCTGTCACTGTTTCTAGCAATGAACACAGGTGTGCTTTTTGAGCCCTTGGTGCCAGGCTGCACAGCGGATTATTTTGCAATGGACTCTGCATAGTGAATTTTACAAGTCCACATATAACTTTGTTATAACTCTTTACTCTGGGTTAATGTATGCCTGCCATTTATGTGTACAGGAAAGTGGTGTTGGTAAAGAATTTTCCAGCCATAACTCTTTCTTTTTACATATTAAAGACTTTCTGTGTCTCCTCATTACTAGTAAATTGGTAGTAAGGTTTCAGTCAGTTTTAAGGAGTCTGTGGTGGGCAGGCCTTATATCTCTTTTTATTCTCCCAGTAAACACGCTTTGCTTTCTTATATTAATAGTCAGAAATTGCCATTTCCTGGATATGCTCTTCAAAGTGGGCAGTATTGCATTTTGATTCTTTAATAATATAATTATAATATTCTTTAATAGTAGCTTTAATAATATAAAAGGCAACCTTCTCACACAAAATATTTATTAGATTTTACATACAGAAGTTTAATTAATTGCTAAATGGGTAATTTTTACAAATGCTATAAAACAAAATTCTAGTTTCCTTATCCTCACATATGGGTCCTTATGCTACCACAGGCACCTTTAAGAACAAGTCTGTGGGGGACGTCTTCTGAAGTTTGGAGGCCATGTCTGCTTGTGATTCTAAGTTCTGAGGTATCCAACTCGGTCAAGCTGTGCCTGTTTTGCTGACATCTGAGTCCTAGTGCTATATCCAGTATTTAGGCTTCTTCTTTTTCTCCTGGTTGCCACTACTCCATTTCTATTCCTTTGGGCATTCACAGGTAGGTAGTTGCGTGTATCGATATTCCCATTTTCTCTAATTAACTCATTTCCTTTAAGTAGAAATTAAAATCTCAGATTTACTGACCTAGGACTATTGCTAGACAGTGGAGTCCATTTTATCTATCCTCCTGTGCTTAACTAGTTAGCCCAACACTATTAATTAAAAGTCCACATTTTCCACGATATTAGTTGTTCTTTCAAATTAACTGTATAATCAACATGCCAAACTCCAGACAAAAGTACTTAGTACATGACAAGGGCTGTATTTAAACCAGCAGGGAACAAGGTCTTGTTGGAAAGGAGTGTTGCTGTTTTTGGCGCTCACAGGAATTACTGACAAACCATTGCAAGACATTGTCATAGATTTTTTTCATAAGGGATACAATTTAGCTACAGTGGCCCTGCAGACACTAGCAGAGGCCAGCAAGACAGACATGTCTTCATACCAAGACACTCGTCCGTGAATGGGTTCAGAGTTCAGAGACAAATGTGCCTGTTTATATCATATGCCTTTAGAAATGTGTTGGCAGGAATGTGTATGTTCCAGTGAATGTGATAGACTCCTAGAAATAGGCTGGGTCAAAAGCAGATGAAGGATACTCTCAAACTCTTCTGAGATAGTTAATGTTTTGTATTTTCAAGCAGCAACATATGCCAACACTCGCATTTCCACAGCTTCATCAAAAGCATCATGAAAAATGAATAGAATTTAATCTATTTTACTTGTGGTTCACTCACCAAATGAGAATTTATTAAACAAACACACCTTTTCCTTTTAAATACTGCCCCCACAGAGACCACATTTTGACATGCAATAAAGTCTACATATGAATTCTGCTCTATGGATCTCATTATGTGTTTGTGGAATGGGAAACTGATTTAAAAATAGAGACTGTTGGCTGGGGATTTAGCTCAGCGGTAGAGCGCTTACCTAGGAAGCGCAAGGCCCTGGGTTCGGTCCCCAGCTCCGAAAAAAAAAAAGAACAAAAAAAAAAAAATAGAGACTGTAGAGGAGATTTTAATAACTGATAGCGACTGCATATTTGGCCTTTTGTATTTCCAGATTATTTGTTGATTCTTCAAATAAATCTTAAAATTAACTTGCCAAACTCCAAGAAAATAATTAGAAATATTGTCTTGTAAAGCTTTAACGTTATGAATCATCTCGGGGAAAACTAAATTTTATGCAACATTGTCTTATCTAACAATTAAGTTCATTGCTCACACATAAATTGGATGTAAGTTTGTTTTATCAGCTTATTCATTTTAATTTTATAAAGTAATAATTGCATCTATATCCTCATTAGATGACTAATTTTATGGCTTTATAGTATGATCCTGTCTTAGAATTATTGCTTGTAGTTTATTGATTATTTGTGCTTTCTGCATATATTATCCTTGGCAAATAGAGAATAACTTTTCCCATCTAAATTTCATTGATAATTTTTTTCTTGTGTAATTTCATATACTAATACAGCAAAATTGTAACAATAAAGATGAGGACCATATTTTGGCATCTATATACATATCTTCTTTACCTGCTAATGCTTTTAACATCATTTAGTTTCCACATTTGGGCTGCAATGAATGATTGTGTATGAAACACCCATACCTGTTTCAGAAACTACTTTATTTACCCAGAATTTGAATGGGGAGTTACTGACCTGGTATTACTGCAGTATTCAGACTTGTCATAGACATGTCCAGTGGGGGTGTTAATAATATTAATGTATTCATTATAACACTTGTGAGGCCTTGAGCTGGATTCCTAGCATCCACATAAGAAACTGTGGATGTGGTGGTGCCTGTAATCAACCTGCTGGAAAAGCAGAGCCAAGGTACCCGGGGCTTGCTGGACAGCCAGCTCCGCATCAGGTTCAGCAAGATTCTACTGAAAACAAAATACAGTGAACAGTGGAGGACAACCTCCAGGGTGGATGCATAGCCTCCACGTACGCACGCACACACATCCTCACACACACGCACTCACACACACACACACACACGCAAGCACATCCTCACACACACACACACACGCACACTCACACACACACATACACACGCACGCACACACATCCCTCCCCCCACACACACATACTTTGGAGTACTTGTTTAGTACATTAAGCTGTCTTTTTTCCTCATTGGTTAATACTGTGATAACAAAAGTTTAATACAGTTGATCCATCACAATGAAGTAACTTAAAATTTTTCAACAGAACAGATTTCTCCTGGCTATTTTAGGGTGAAAGTCTGGGCTCTGGCAGCTCTGGTAAGCTAGGCTCAGCCTCCAGTCCTAATGTGCCAATTACAGAGGTAAACCAGTGAAAACACCCATGAGGATAACAACTTAGTGAAGCCAAAATGGAAAAAGGAACACACAAGGGGGTCTCCAAGTCTGTTTTAGGGGTACTGATGTGAGGTTTATCTTTAAACAAAGAAACTGCACACAAAGCAGGAGATATGCAAGTCCAGCAGTTCTGGCCTGGTGTGGCCCAGTCCATCTTTGTTTTCCTGGTTCTGCAGACAGCTCAGGGATGATTACCCCTGCTCCTGAGTGAAGCTCGTCACATCTGTTCTTACCTGACAGCTAAAGGTCTGTACTGTGAGGTTTTGTTATTGGAATCCAAGGTTACTGGGGGTTTAGGACAAATTGCCTGCGCCTCAGCGTGGAGGGAGATGAAATGAGACAGACGGTTCTTGATGATTAAAGTGCAGACAAGCTGATGTAAGCAGGTGACTGGAAGTAAAGGAGACGAATACAAAATGGACGCAGAGATGCAGCCATTCATGCTGCTTTTGTTTAAATGTGGGTCCAAAGACCGAGTCAGTGGTCTTTAGCACAGCCTCCCTAAGCATGCTCCAACTCTTAGGATTATTAATCGTGCCCCATGTTGTCACATTGTAAAAACTGATAAAAGCACAGTTCAAATGTATTTGCACTTTAAATGCATTATGTTGGAAACATGCTAACCAACTGAATCCTTATATATGCAAGTGAGCAGTTTCTTTAATGTTTTTGAAATGGTCATGATACAGGAAGAAATCTCAGGCACTGAGTACGCTCTACTGCTTAGTCAGACCTGGTGTAACTACAGTTACTAGGACTGCAGAAATTCTCCCGGTACCACAATTAGAGAACAGATGATGCAGACTTCACAGGATGCCCTTTGAATCTCACCACCATTTCCCAAACATGAGGAGACTCCATTTAATGGTATGAGTACTCTGTGAACACAGTCATAACATTTGGAAGCTCAAATTCAGAAAAGACAATATAAAAAGTTGGAATTTGAGGTAAAGTTAAGGATGAAGTTAATATTTGACAATTTTATAAACCAGTAACTGAATGTTTAAAACAGGAATATATGCCAAACAGGGGGTCTGAAATTAAGTCATAAACTGTAAGTCTATCTTAACCTAAGATAAAAAATAACATTAAAAAGCATCCCTTTAGTATACCTGCCATATTATTGCCTATGTTTTCTTACTTTTATCTTCTGAATATATAATGTAAGTTTGTCATCTATCCTCTATTGCAGCAAGAAAAAAAATGTTTGAAAGTTACTTAATATTGATGTTGCTTCTATAGTAGTAGCATATGCATATTTAATCAGATTAGTTTTAAACAGGACTGGACATAAAAGTAGAGATAAATATAGGTGACAGATGGAGAATAATGGAGTAAAAAGAAAATAATCAAAAAGACAGGAAGACTATACTGGGCAAATAATCCCATCTACTGCTCTGCTCCATAAGGGCTCTCAGCCTTCTGTTTTCAGTTTGCTTTGCTCTCACAGAGTATGTCCCCTCGCTCTTTGTGACACATCAATCACACAAATGTATTTGTCATGTATATCTTGGCAAATGAATATATAGGTATGTGTATAACAGGGGCTATATTAAAATAATAAACCTAAGTATAAAATAACTTTCAAAATGTTTCAAAAGTTACTTAAAACTCACACATCCTATGTGGCATTTCCTTATCCTACTTCATGTGACCCAAGCTCGAAACAACAATCTTAGAGGTGACATCACTGGTGGAATATGAAGGACGTCACAGCAATAACACAGTGACAGCATGGATCAGAGGTGTTGACACTGGAGAGCATGGTACTTACAGGCCATGTCTCACAGTTCCAACCTTTAGCAACCATTCACTACCTACTACTGTCAATACTGTTAATCCTGCCTCCATTTTAAGCAGTAAATCAATTACAATTTCTTATTAAGAGTTTACTTCAAGTCACCTAATCTTCAAAACATTTCGGTAAAATGTCTACACACTAACACTTCGATTTAAAAGCTCTGTGTCTGAGGCTGAGCTCTGTCCTCATCATGACATCTGATAATGTAAGTCACCATATTTCTGTGTCTCCACTTCCTCATGTACAAAATATTCTCTTTAGAATCAGAGAAAGAACTGGAAGAGCTTGACGGGGCTCAAGACCCCTTTTGAACAACAATGCCAAGCAACTAGAGCTTCCAGGGACTAAGCCACTACCTAAAGACTATACATGGACTGACCCTGGACTCTAACTGCATAGGTAGCAATGAATATCCTAGTATGATCACCAGTGGAAGGGGAAGTCCTGGGTCCTGCTAAGACTGAACCCCCAGTGAGCGTGATTGTTGGGGGGAGGGCGGCAATGGGGGGAGGGTGAGGAGGGGAACACCCATAAAGAAGGGGAGGGGGAGGGATTAGCGGGATGTTTGCCCGGAAACTGGGAAAGGGAATAACATTCTAAATGTAAATAAGAAATACTCAAGTTAATAAAAAAAATTTTTAAAAAAAGATTCTGTTCTGTATATTTATAGGTTGTTATTAATGTTCTCAAGGGATAGATGGTACCGGGCTTTGTATGTTTAAGTGGACAATTATATCTTACCAATTGGGTCAAAAAAAATATTCTCTTTAACCACCAGAATAAGGAGATCAAATGAGAAAATACTGTAGCATCCTATCTAAGCGATACTGTTCTTCACAAATTAGTAGCAACAAAAGTAAGAGAGCTACTAAATCCTGATATTAATCTCTAAAGCAATTTCAGTATCATTTGAGTTATCATCAAGAATTGAAAGTACCTTCAAGAATTAAAAATTCAATGCATATAAACTTATGTGGATAGGGAGGACTTGAGAAAAAGGAAAGAATTTGAACAAAATAGATTGTACCAACTTTTTTAGGTAGTAGTCTTAAATTTAAATTAAAAAAATCTTTAAAGCACTCAGAATAAGGCATATAAATGAATCTTCAAAAAAAAAATCAATGTACAAAGATTGGTTACCTTCAGTACATTGAAGCCAATATAGAAAAACATCTATCACTCCCATCTATTTCATCACAGCCCAGTAAGGGTGAGACAAGTGGTTGCAGGGCTGAGTAAGGATCTGAACACGGATCTAAAATCAACTCTTGTAGGAAACTTCCTTTTAAAAAAAACTAGCAAGAACAATGAATTAAAAGAGAAGAAAGCTGTTTTCAAAAATATATTTTGCTTTCATTTCTTCACTAGGACTGTTTCTTTTAAATGTCCTTATATTTAAGTCATACTAAAACCCTCTTACATGTGTTACCTAACGAATAGCCGTGTACCTCTCTTCACATCCTGTTGTCAGACACTCATTAGTTACGGGTGTATGTCTGATTGGAAGATCTTTCATTTCAAGAAAATGTGAAGTGTTTCCATGGAGATCTGCTTGAGATAGCCCAGTGACGAACTTCTTGGCTATAATTTCACATTGGTTTCTATGGTTTCCAGATAGAAGAAGAAAATGAAGTTGCAGATTTTTTTTTGTAATGTAAAAGGTTATTGGAAAATAAGAGATACTGCTCAAATTAATGTCATCTCCCCGAGGAACGCAGCTGCTGTTGCTGCAAAGCATGGGAGGTTTTATGTCGTATGAATACATGCATATGCTTTTTTTGTACCTGTCATAACGAGGAACTGTTGTAACACTTAAACTGTTATAAAATTAGCAGGCCCCTTTCTCAAAAGGGAGGTATTTCATCAATGAGATGCTTTGGTAACTAATAACTAGCTCGTAATCACATTTCTTACATCAAATATTTTTACGACGCCACATACTGCGTGTCAACTTGGAATGAGAGTATGGTACAGAGATCGACATCTTTACTGACAGTTGTGTAACTGCCATTTGCAGAATTAATTCTGTTGAATAACACCATCTCACAATGCTAAGAAATGTTTTCCTGTGAATCTGGTATATTTTAAACAAGGAATAAATTCATAGCACTATATAACCACAGCTGGGATTTATAGGCTTCAAAATCAAGAATTGAATTTAGGAATAGTTTCTCTCACTATTATCTTTAGGGTTCTACTAGTGAGACTGTTTTCTGTCACTAAGACTTGCTTTATTGGTATACAAGTGAGACTTCTACCAGGAATTACAGCAGTGGAAGTAAACAATGCTACCCAGAAACAAACTGAGTGAATCTGCACTAGATGCTTACTCCTGACCTGAGATGAATGGACACTTTCGGAATACTTTGTAGAAATATGAGCTCCTGGACAAAAAAAGCTCCTACCTCCCTGTTCTCCATCATCTCATTCCTGATTGACAGAAAATAAAAGTTTGCGAATGCCTTATGGGAAGACGTTTCAGAATAATTAGTAAAATCAAACAGACATGTAAATGGTCTCCAGTTATCTAATTACAATCCTCAGTGGAAATCAAATTCCTATTTTTAAATTTTTCAAGTGAATGTGGGCTAGGATTACACATAGTACTTATTTAGTCACCATTTCAACATCACTGACATCCTAACCTACACCAACTCCTGTTCTGAATGCGAATTCACAAAAATCACCCCAAGCCTATGATCTTACAGATTTCCCAAGGCAATAACAAACAGAAAAGTAAAAGATTCCAGAAAGTCAGGGGAAGGCCAGGGCGGTAAAGTGGGGGTGGGTAGGCGGGAGGGGGAGCATCCTCACAGAAGCAGAGGGAGAGGGAAAGGGGATAATATTTGAAATGTAAATACAGAAAATATCCAATAAAAAAATAAAAAACAGAAAAAAAAGAAAGTACAGTTGGTACACACCAGCCTGGGAAAGAGAAAGGGTGGGTTAAAACTGGTCAGCTGCTGACAAATATGCATTGGACACAACTCAATACCTGTCTAAGGCACCTATGTATGGATGCTTATTGATGGCAGCTACACAGACTATGTCACTAAGTCAGAAGAACTCTTAAAACCCTACATTCACATTCACGGATGATACCCACACCTGGCCATCTCTATCTATGGGTAGCGCATTACTTTCGGGAACTCAATGACAGCTTTCAACAACTTGTTAGCACTTCTGAATCAATTTTATTTCTTTTACTATGCTGATTTCACTGAACAGAAGAACATGTCCGTGACAAGTTAGGTTTGAGACAATTCTGTTAATGTTTTGAGAAAGTTACTCATTCCACTCTTTGGGGGTGACTCTGCCCACAGGAGACAGGTTCCACTCCACCCCCATCTGGGTCATAAAAATTATATATGCACCTAGACAGAAAGCGGCCCCACTGCACAGCATCATATTGCCATATGTGTCATGAAAATTTGATGAGGGCTTTGAGTGTTTCTGTCTTCCCACAACTTTCGGAATGCTTTGAATCTTGAGATGGTTTAGTGCACATCTGGCCAATGGAAGCATCATGGCATATGATAGGAGTACTATTGATTGAAGCAGTGGGTCTGTTTTCAGAGATCTAGAAAAAAACATAACATAACATAACATAACATAACATAACATAACATAACATAACATAACATGGCATAGCACAGCGCAGTATAACATAATGCAACATGGGCAATGACTTCATCTGATCTATATTCAGTTCATCCCTTACTTCAGAGTTTCATCTGGACCCCTAGATCTCCTGGAGCAGTAGTCAAGGATTATGATAGTTCATTTTGTTTGGTCGTGTGTGTGTGTGTGTGTGTGTGTAGGCCAAAATTCCAGTGTGGTCTTCCACCTTTTTCCAGTTAAGCTTTTGAGATAACGGTCTCTCACTATACCTCCTTAATGTTTCATGTAAACTGTCTGGCTAAGAACCTGTCTGCCATCTTTGTCTCCCACTGATGGAAATAGATATGTGCAAGCCACACTGAGCATTTATACAGATGTTAAGGATCTGAACTCAGGATTTCATGCTCTTGCAGTATACCCAATATACCCAATAACTGTCCAATCACAGGAATGCGATGCTGACATCATGAGTCTGGATTCTAATTTCAGCTAACTCGCTGGTTGGCCAAACATTTACACAGTTTCTGAAATCCCTTTGTTTCATCTTCACTATCAAGCTGATATCAGCATTGTGAAGAGTGCATGTGATAACACAAAAGAACAACAAATCAAATCATGCAAGGTTTCTTCATCGATAGTCTATGATTATCGACATGCCCAAGACAGACACACAGGATCATTTACCACACATTCAAAACCTACTAAATTCTACCTCTGACAGAGTTAAAAGACAATCACAACATGCACTCTTCTTAGTTTCTGTTAAGCTTCCTGTTACAGTGATGAGAAATGTAACTACTGCAACTGCCATCTTCTCATTCCTCCTTCCTGCTGGTATCAGTAACATCTACCTTGTACATGTTTTGATGTATAAAGTGTATGTTAAAACTAAAATTCATTGATTAGCAGTATTTTCCACATTGCTAAATTCCACTTGAGAATTCTACAGTGAATTCTGTGTGAGCCTGCATCCTTATTTCATTATCCAAACAACTAGAATATCTGGATTCTGATGGCAAGTTTGGAAATATTCAAAAGTAAAGGCACAAAACGATTAATTTCCCTGGGAAATAAGAACAGAGTAAAGATCTGCCACCGTTGCAGCAATTAAATAAAATAAATATGTTCTGAATAAATATACCTAAACAAGATGTAAATAAATAAAGATAAAAAGAAAAGATTGGATATAAAATTCATATAGTAAAGTATAGGCTAAGTTCTGGGAAAAGGATAACCACTACTGTAATACAACCTAATTCTAGGAGAAAAATATATTGATTTGAAATTTCACTGGAACAAATAGTAATTTAAAATCACTAAAGGCCATAAAGGTAAGTCAAATAATAATAAAGAAAATTAACATTTATTTAGCCAGACAAATAGGAAAGGTAGTTCATTTTTAAATAAAAACAAACGATGGGACAGGATCTGAGTACAAGTTCTCTATTTTTAAGTTCAAGGCGTTTTCCGAGTCTACTAGACATTCTTAAGGTATAGTTAACAATGAATACTGAAAATTAACCAAACAAATGAAAGCTGCCAACTGACCAATCAACCAAATGAACAGACCAATAACCAAAGATAACTTCCACTGAAACCAAAGATAACCTCCACTGAAACCAAAGAGAACCTCCAGTGAAACCAAAGAGAACCTCCACTGAAAATGTCCCCTGTATTTCAGGGTGTTTTCAGCTGCTGACCTGTGAGTCCATCTCTCTACTCAGAGCAAGCAGCACTACAGCTGCTCTTAGCTTATGGCCAGAGAGAGTGGTACAGCCATGTCTGAGGAAGAGAACGACACAGTTGGAAATTCAGATAAGAAAGCAATCTGGGCCCTAGGAATAGTTCTAAATGAGATGAATTCCAGTCTTCAAGAATTATTAAGAAATAGCAAAGGTCACACAAAACCCAGGGAGAAGCACAATACAGCTGAAGCCACACAAGTTCATGTTCAGCGGTCTAGAAAAACAGGAAGACAAATCAATCAAGTGACATCACTAGTAGTCACATAATCAATTTAGCCCAATAGAAGAAAGAACACTGTGCAGACTTCTCACTTCTCTTGTGGAATGTGGACTCGATACTCCAGTAGTTTCTACTGCTCTGCTCAGAAAGAAGTTTTAGATTCCTAGTCCTTGCTACTGAGGATTTTCATTCTGTATCCTAACTTTGGTGAAAATGTAAAATATAGGACGTAACGTAAGATGTGGATAAAGTTGCTTCTTTGTTTACATTTTAACTGTATTAGTATCTAAACTAATTTGTCTAAGTTGATGAAAAAGTGTATTCGGAGGCTGATGAGATGGTGAGGAGGGTAAAACCTCTTGCTTTTTGAGCAGAACCCATTTGGTCCCAGCATCACATGGGGCTGACAGCAGTCTGTCAACTCCAGCTGCACAGCATCTGTTGCCATCCTCTGGCCTTAGCAGGTGCTGCATTCATGAGATACAGTTACATATGTATGCAGGCTGATCACCACATACATAACATAAAATAATACATAAATTCTTTTAAAAAGAATGTGTGCTATTTTATATTTTAACAATGTGTTCATATAAAACCAAAAAGAAAAAAAATCGGGAAATTGGGTTACACTGAAACTTACTAGAGTAATTACAGATGTTATGAAATATGGTGTGGTGAGGGGGTACCTGGAGGACTCAGGCCAAGCTGTTCCCCTGAGAACTCCTGAGAAATCTGCTTTGAACAGATATGGTATAAAGGGGGCTTATGTAGGGGGTGGAGAAATAGTATAGGCAGACGGACTGGAGCAGAGTGATGAAGGCAGAGAGGGTAACAAAGAAGGACAGAAAAGAGGCCAGAAAGAGACCAGCGAAGAACATGTAGGAAGAGAGAGAAGGGGGGAGTGGAGGGAGGGAGAGAGGGAGGGAAGGAGAGGGAGAGCGCAAGCGAGCTGGGGTGACAAGCAGTCCTTTTAAATCCTGTCCATGCCTTGCTTTAGCAGGTAATGGTATCAGATGATGACATAAGCAATCGCTATGTCTCCTGGGAGGCTCTGCCAGTCTTACGGATACAGATGAGGATACTTACAACCAACCACCAGACTGAGCATGGACCCAATGGAGGAGAACAGCATTATCAACCAACCAGACCCTTAGAGCTCCCAGGGACTAAACCACCAACCAAAGAGTACACATGGAGGAGCCCATGACTCCAGCCGCATATGTAGCAGAGAATGGCCTTGTTGTGCATCAATGGGAGGAGAGGCCCTTGGTCCTGGGAAGGCTCAATGCCCAAGTGTAAGGGAATGTCAGGGTGGAGAGTCCAGAGTGGGTGGGTGGGAGTGGGGGCATCTTCATAGAAGCAATGGGAAGGGAGGTGGGAGAGGGGAAACCAGGAAAGGGAATAACATTTGAAATGTAAATACATAAAATATCCAATAAGAAAAAAAGAATCACATCATTTAGCACAAATGTTAACTTAAGTTCTAAGAAAATGCATTCCTCTATGTCCTACCATGGAACGCAAACTCACGAGGAGTGGATCTCACTGTTATGCAGTACAACTTCAGCCACTCATCTTAAATCTATCCAGTTTCTGCTCTCAACAAAACACAAAGAAAATAATATTGAATTTATTTTACTGTCCCAAGAGTGCCAAATTCAAAGAATCCCTGGAATTATTGTTATAAAAATGGAGATTCCTGTGCCCCACATCAAATACAAGAGCATATCTGGGGACCTGCCTAGGAATCTGGATTTCTGAAATAAGTTATCCACAAGTTGTACCATGTTTCTGGAGCACAGAGTAAGATCACCTATACAGTGCCATCCAGCTCTAAGTGCTCTTGAACTTCCCCAGGAAAAAATCATTTAAGAAGAGTGCTGTGGACACTGAGTCCACACTGATGAGTTGGAAAACAGTTGGCAGCATTTAAGGACATTAAGGACATTAAGGACATTAAGAGAACTTCCAGTGCTGCTTGCTGGTATTCGGCCGTTTAATAAATGGTATATTTCAAGGCTGAGCTCTTGGACCACTTTATTCAACTGTAGCACCTTTGTTTCTACCTGCTTTTTACTCCTAGTAATTTTTTTTTACATTTTCAGAATATAAATGCAAAATAAGAAATAATAAAAAGGCAATTTTCTTGAAGTGAATAAGCACATAACTTGTGGTGTCTTTAGTTCATTTCTATGTGTGTCAGAGGACTCAAGGAGGGATCAAGTGAACATCTGCAGAGTCTCCCATCATTACTACTTAAGCTTTCAGGCTTCCCATAAAAAGAAATATGGAAGCCATGAAAAAAGGACAGGTACTGGTGCAAATGTTCAACAATGGCTGTGTTTTATAAAGTAATGGCATCATATCCCAATTCACTGAATTGATGCATTTGCTTAAGGCTAAAGTTTATGACAATTTCTTAAGTCTAAAATGTTACATAAATGAATGGAAATAAAGGGAAAGGCAGATTATCAGCACACTGAATTACGATGCCAGGAGGAAGGGAGCACCGAGTGCACAAAGAACTTTAGACTTGGAAAAGCTGCCTGATGGTGAGAATTTGAGATATGCATACTCTGATTGTTTTCTGCCCACCCTCCTTTTGATAGTGAGTGTCAACCAGGTCCAGTACTGCCTCAAAGGCCATATTCTTGTTTGTTTTTCTGATAAAATCTTTAAAAGATTCTAAACGGGTGATCCTGTTCTAAGTAATAGAAGCCATTTGTGGAGCATAAAATTTCCAGTAAGACACATCAAGGACATGAATACACAGTGTGTCAAACACAGCTCTGAAATGTGCTAGTCCTGTGGTGCAGCCTCCACGCTTCTCCAGCTAGTCTTCAGTTTTGTACAGCAAGGTCAGAATCCTTCCTCACACACAGCTGGAAATGACAGTCATCTCAGGAGCTGCTTTAAATTAGGGAAACTCTCAAGACTTCAGCACCTAGATGGAAGGCGGGGTAATCACACCTAGTTTTAACTATGTTCTAGGTACTGGAATGCTTAGTCTAACTCCAGACTCATTAATTGACATTGATTGCACTCCAAGAGGACCCTCATTTGAGCATGCTCCATACCATACACCTAGCACTACTTCTTTTAGATACTGGTAAGAGCTACTTGCAAATAAGACTGTACGGTCATCTACACATTTGGGGAAATATGAAAGCAACAGACTACTTGAAAAACTTCTGTGGTACTTAACATACTGTAATGACTCCTAACAAGGATAGCATGTGTCATTTTCTAAACTTAGCTAAGGATGCCATGATTTTCCTGCCTGGAGCATATCTATATTAAGATTTTCCAGAATAGCTTAGGGGAACACCAAGAGACAGCTCTACCCTCCAATCCGATTACATCACAGTATACTCTCCAATGGGTTAATGGTTCCAGAAGGTACCCAAAGGGAGAGGTAGTATGATAATCCCCCAAAGTCCTTATATCCACAGTAGACAACACACATGGTCATCATATGACTGAACATAGTGAAGTTTCAGTACTTGTATACATGTTCTTCTTGCCTCCACACCTTCTTTTATCCATTAAATATCTTACAAATACACCAATATCGCGACTCTTTAGAGACTGATGAAGCTGTATTAATAAATAACCTAGTTGGAATGAGAATGTAAAACTCATTTCTGCCTAATGTCAGTGATATCCATAGCTAAAAGTGAGCGTTAATACATGTAACTTTGAGGTAGCCTCTCATTAACTGATTTCCCCCTGTAGACCCTTCAGGAGAAACAACACAGCAGATTGAAATCATGGAACAGAATAATCCCTTTTGTGAACTAATACTTTTGTTCAAGTTTGTATTTTAAAGTCCCAAGGGAAGGATGCTAAAGAAGAAAGTCTTAAGAATCTACGGACCTGAAAAGTATGAAACAAAAATGCAGAACACAGACTCTTATCTTAAAATAATAAAAGTTCCTATAGAAATTTTTAGTTTGAGTAAGATTACCAGGTTTCACTTTCCTTTTCATTAATTCAACAGAGGTCAAAGAGGGTTAGACTAACATTACTTTTTGTATAGAAAGAAAGAGTGCTATGTAAATAGGTCATAGGTTTTGCATAAACAAAATGTTATGCAGCTTAAACCACTTGTTCCTTACAGAATAGATGAAATCTATTTTGGGATGTTTGGGTCATTCAGACGGTCAGATTGGAAATATCTGGAGACTAATTTGCCCTTTGTTATATTTTTTGAGGGGAGTAGGTCACTGAGTAATCACAGCTGAATGAAATAAAGTCACTGAGAACGAAGTGCACAAATGAGGTTGGATATTATATAGACCTATGTCTTTCCTGCTTTTGCTTTTTTTTTCTGTTTGTTTTTAGATATGGTCTCACCATGTAGCCTAATCTAACTTCAAAGTCATGACCTTCACATTCCTGCTATCACACTTGGCTCTGGTTTGACATTTTCCATGACAGAGCAGCAGAGACCTTAACATCCACACCTGAGAATGGAGAACAACAACGTAAATGGAGAACAAGCGAGACACAACACACCCTGTGCTGCTCTCAAGCAATACACAGAATGAATGGAAGATGAGAGAAATTTTAAGAATTAAGGATAATAATCTCTGAAGCAGGAGGAATGGATATTCAATGCCATACCCCAAATAAGCAATTATGTATGTAATACACCTATAGGTATATAAAAGTATAAAACAAAGAAGTTTACTGGTTAGGTAACAATGATTGATAAGTGGACTGGTTCTCCTATCTGTAATGCTCTATTTCTAAAGTTTCAAGTACATATCTTTAATCATTCCAGGGACAGGTTATGTTAGTAGGCAATAATGATTATAAAAACTGAAGACATGCACACTCCCTTTTTGTACATTTAAATTTCTATACATGCATGCATGTGTGTGCAAGAGTTTGCATGTGGTTTATAAGCATGGGTGTGTACAGATAACACGTCTATAGCACAGACACCTAAAGACAAACGTCTGGTGCTGTCTTTATTACTTTCCCCTCCATTTCCTTCAGATAAGGTCCCTCACTGAATCTGGAGTCAGCCTGGTGGGCAGCAAGCCCCAGCAATCTCCTGCCCCCACCTCCTACAGAGTTATGGGTATATCCCTCGGCCAGATCTGGCTTTTTCTGTGACTCATTTCCCAGCCAAGTGCTTTACCTGTTAGGCCATCTCCCTAGTCCTTAGCTACCACAATGTCTCCTGCAAGGGCACCTGTCTAGAACTGAAAGTTTCTCTTCAAGGACTCACTGCAGGAAAAGTACTAAATCCCCTAGCTGCCTAGCACTGTGCTTAAACATCAAAGTGAGCTCCTGTCCCATAACAGAAACCTTTACAGAAACAAGAAATATTACCCAAAAGGAATAAATGGCAAACAATAATCAGGCTTCAGGCTAATAATAATAAAATAGAAGCAAAAAAAAAAAACTAAAAAGAATCAGTGAATCGGTTCATTCTCTGAGGAAAAAAACAGGAAAATTGAGAAACCTATATATAAGTTAGTAAGATTAGAAATGAAAAGTCATACAGTAGAAGAGACACTGGAAAAATTCAGAGACTCATAAGAACATACTTTAAAAATCTGTATTTCACCCATCTAAAAACCAAAAAGAAATAGATGAACTTCATAGTACATAAGACCTATCAAAGATAAATCAAGTGAAATAAGCAATTTAAACATACTCATAACCCTAGTGAAACATAAGCAGTGATTAAAAATCTCTACACCAAAAAATAAAAATAAAAGAATAAAAAATAAATGAAAGCAAGCCAAGGATCAGAAGATTCAGTACAGAAACACACCAGACTGTTAATGAAAAATAGTGTCAATTCTCCAAAAACCAGGCCTGAAGGAAACAAGAGAAACAGAAAGAACATTTCTTAATTCCTTTAATGAAGTCACTATTACTCTGATAACCAAAGGGTAAGATGTAGCCTATAGATTATGAACATAAACACAAAAATTCAAATGGCTCAGAAACCCCAAAAAGAAATGTTCAACAACCTTAGCCATCAAGACAATGAAAATTGAAACTACTTTGATATTTTATCTAACTATAGGACAGATGGGAGAGATGGCCAAGGTCAATAGTAATAAGAAAAAAATAACAGCATATGCTAAGTTAATGCTAGATAAAGGAAAGGCTTATTCATTGCTGTGGGTATACACACTGCTATTGCTGCCATGAAAAACAGTGCGGAAGCTCCACCAAATTTGAAAATTGATCTGTCATCTATATCATTCTTGTATAAATTCTCAAAGGACTCTAAATCTTACAGCAACTTGATCATGAGTGTCCATTGCTGCTCTACTCAAAATAGCCAGAAATTGGGAAAGGTCTGGATTCCATCAAGTAATAAATGGATAATGAAAATGTCAGCAATTTACACAACGTAATATTATTCAGCTGTTAAGAAAAAATGAAATTATGCACTTTCAATTAATGAAGAGCTAGAAACAATTATCCTGAGTGAGGTAACCCATACTCCCAAAAGACAAATAATGCATGTTTTCTCATATAGGCAATGTTAGCTTTTAAGTTTCAGATGTGTGTTTCAATCTTGACAGTGAAGTTAGGTAGCAATAGCTAGTAAAGTAGAGTGTGAGAGGGGGTTATCTTCAAGGAAAAAGTAAAATATAGTGTCACAAAGAGATGAAAAGAAATTAGAAGGATTAACTAAGAATTGGGGTTGGGGGGTCAGTGTAAAGGACAGGAAAAGAGGATGGAAAGCCTTTTACTAAAGGCTTTTGTAAACCTGAATGGAAACCTACTACTGGACAAACGCCCTAAAGTAGATACATATTTGACAAAGATTTTAAAATGGAGTCAGCGTATAATGGGAAAGACGATGTCCCAATGACACATCTTATAGCACCAAAACTTCTAATGCTAGGAATAGGTTACAATTTCTTGAATTGTTGGCCAAAGAGCACCATAGAGCTCCCTTTCAACATTATAAAAAACTGTCAATGCTATTGGTTATTCTCCATAATATGATGGTAAGGGACTCTGCCTCTGCCCATATAGTTTGAACAATTTAAGTTCAGACATCTTGACATTTCAATTCTTTTACATTCTCAATGCATTATTAGATTCTTTAAATTCTGCGTCTTTACAGAAGTACAATTCCTTATATCTGTTGGTATGCCAGCCAAATTTTCTTCAGTTATTCTCTTTGACTGCCCTATAGTAACTCTCCAGTGTCTACCTCCAGGTCTCTTCAACTACTGGTTGCGAAGCGATCTTCTGAAAGCACAAGTAAAACTGAACCATGGGCTGGAGAGATGGCTCAGTGGTTAAGAGCACCGACTGTTCTTCCGAAGGTCCTGAGTTCAAATCCCAGCCATCACATGGTGGCTTACAACCATCTGTAATGAGATCTGATGCCTTCTTCTGGTGTGTCTGAAGATAGCTACAGTGTATATAATAAATAAGTAAACCTTAAAAAAAACTGAACTACAACAGAGGAGTTCCAGATACACTATGTTTGATAGTTCATAAGTCCTTATGTTAATAGTGTAGTACACAGGTGAATACATCTATTTACCAAGTGCCTAGCTCAACTGTTATCAGAGGCTTCTTCTAGCAGCTGATGGGAGTAGGTACAGGAAACATTAGGCAAAGAATTAGCCCAAAATGGAGACCTCCTTGGACTCAGGGAAACCTTCAGAAAAGGGAAAGTAAGAACTGCAGAAGCCAGAGCAGACAAGGACACCAGAACATAGCCCATGGAATCAACTAAGCAGAGCTCCGAGGGGCTCACGGAGACTGAAGAGCAAGCATGGAGCTGCAGGGCTCTGCATCAGGGCCTATGCATACAATGCCACTGTCCTTAGCTGGTGTTTGTGAAACCTCTAGCAGTGGGAGTGTCTCTCTTTTGCTTGCTCTCAGGACACCCCCTCCCCTTTCCCTACTGGGTTACCTTGATGAGACTGATATGAGGGTTTGTAGCTACTCTTACTGTATCTTGTTAAGGCATATTTGATTGATATCCCTGAGAGGTAGGGAAGGGAAACAGAGGAGTAGATCTGGGAGAGAGAAAAAAGTGTCAGGAGAGAGCCTGAGAGGAATGGAGGAAGGGAAAACTGCTATCTGGATATACTGTATGAGAGAAAAACAACAAAAAAAAAGAGAAAAAAAAGGGAAAGAAATTAATAACATGTATTCATTCCTAATGAATTCCTAATTCAGAATTAGGAATGGCTACAGCTGTAAGTACAATACAATTATGCAATTTCTAAGCAGAAGGCCCAACATATAGTAGTCCTAAGGTAGAAATTTAACAACAGTCTGTGTGACTGGGCTGCTATGAGCTAGAGAGGAGCCTTTTTAACTATCCAGTCACTTGTGCTCTCTGCAAATGAAAGCAAGGAAACTTGGAGAGCAGAGGAGTTGTTTACACAGTAAGCTAAATGCTCTCCTAGCAGTGCCTCAGCTCTTCCTTAATCAGAGCATTTTTAAGTAAGTAGAAAACCTTTTAGTGTTCCTATGCCTGTAAAAGCCAGGCCTCCTTGAAAAATAATCCCTGTTCTCTCTGTACAACCTGCTTGTCAGCAAAACCAATAGCGGGGGTCCACATAAATGTAGCATCTCAAGTGCAATATAGTTTCCTGCTGTGTTCTTGCAGCCAAGGTATCCATTAGAGAGCTGGCACAGCTTCCCAGTGCACATTAGAAATGGCCTTCCTAAACCCAGTCTTCTTCCTTCCTTGTACAGATTATATTGCTTTAATTGATCAATCATTCCTACTGTGCTCTGCTGGTCCCAGGGCAACTGGAAGAGATGGACTGCTGCTATGTTTGTTATGGCAGTCTCTCTTGATGAGGACGCACAACACAGATTAAGGCTGAAAATGCATTTCCCAAGTTATTTGGATCCTTTTACTATTTTTTGCCTGAAGTGTGAATGTTTGAACTCAATACCCCAATCTGTCTGAAACTCAAAGGTTCACTGCTTTGCTCTAGGGAACTACAGATCACTGCTGACCAACATGATGAATTGCTTTGTGTTATGCCCTTCTTGGACCTTAGAAAGTACTGCAGATTAAAACCAAGAGAGCCCAGGAGAAATCAGAAAGTCCAATAACAGGTCAGACGTTGTTGAGTTTAGTGAATTATAAAAGCCATCAGCGTTGCTCTACCCATAAAATCGCCTCACTAATTTCTATCGTAATGTTCAATGTAACCTACTGCCTTTTTAATTTTAATGATGTGGCCAGACAGCATATAACATTATGGATGGTATGATCCTGAGCACAAGACCTGGAAAATTCCAGTCAAAGTTCTGTAGCCTAAATAAATACATGACCTTGCCATATTTTCTTCATGCATACAATAACAGTGTTGTCTACTGTAGTATGAAAACATGAAAGACTTAATAAGAAAATGTATAGGTAACAGTAAGACGTACTACCCAGAGAGAGAACAAAGGGGTTCCCTAGCGATCTGATGTCATAAACCACAATTGAATTGGTAAAGCTTATCCTATTTTTATTTTTAGTAATCAATTTAATGAGAAGAAAGACTTTATCTCATACCAGGATGCTCAAGTTCTCAATGCATGCTTGATGAGAGAATAAATGATATAGTTAAGTCAACACTGTCAAGGTCAGCTGGACTGTAAATAAGTGAAAAGTATATGGGCTTATATGAACACTATGCCAGTGAGTCTGAACTGAATAGGATGAAATGAATTAAACCTTTAATGGAAAGTTCCAAATCCAAAGTCATAGAGAAAGCTTTAATTAAACTCTGGTGGGCTCAATACAAAACAAAAGTCATAAATATAGATAAGAAAGCTTTAGGGAGGCCAGAAAGGTTTTGAAGGAAATAATAAAAAATCAAACAATGATAATAAAATGCATTATTTACAGGTATGAGATTATCAAAGAACAAAATTAATAAACCAAAACATAGGCTAATATCCCTGATGAACATAAAAGGAAATATCAAAATAATCAAAATAATAGCAACTAAGTTTGCCAGTGTTAACAGGTTTATGTACCACGATCAAGGGAGCATAAAAGCAAATATAACTTAACAGATGCAAATTGATATATATATACAATATATATTGCAACATCATTCATGTATATATCATTGCATCACTCACACACATATCACTCACACATACCTACCTATCTGTCTGTCTGTATGTATGTATATATAGCATCACACTAAAAGTGAAGTCTTAGAATCCTATGATAATCATATAAATACACAAAAACTATCTGACAAAATTCAACATCCTGTTGCAATAAAACTTTTGGATAAAGTTAGGCATAGGACAACTTCTGTTGATCAACAAAATAAAGGTCACATAAGAGTAAATCCATGGAGAGCTATTCAGCGATGAAGAAAGAGGTCTAAGTCTTTCCCTAAGACTATGATGAAGAAAAGGTTCCAACAATTCCAATCATACAGTGAACTTAGAAACTGAAAGCTAAAGACAGAAAAATTAGGCATCATAAACAAACATATACTGATCCAAAAGAAAGAAATACATCTTTTGGTTTCAGAATAGCATGATTTTATTATATACAGAAGACCCTGAAGACTCTACCCCAAAATTTGTGGAAATAATATATATTCAGTGAAGTTGCAAGATACAAAATCAATTTTTTCCTCCATCTTTATTAACTTGGGTATTTCTTATTTACATTTCAATTGTTATTTCCTTTCCCAGTTTCCAGGCCAACATCCCCCTAACCCCTCTCCCTCCCCTTCTATATGGGTGTTCCCCTCCCTATCCTCCCCCCATTACCACCCTCCCTCCAACAATCACGTTCACTGGGGGTTCAGTCTTGGCAGGACCAAGGGCTTCCCCTTCCACTGGTGCTCTTACTAGGCTATTCATTGCTACCTATGAGGTTGGAGCCCAGGGTCAGTCCATGTATAGTCTTTGGGAGTGGCTTAGTCCTGGGAAGCTCTGGTTGGTTGGCATTGTTGTTCATATGGGGTCTCGAGCCCCTTCAAGCTCTTCAGTCCTTTCTCAGATTCTTTCAATGGGGTCCCATTCTCAGTTCAGTGGTTTGCTGCTGGCATTCGCCTATGTATTTGCTATATTCTGGCTGTGTCTCTCAGGGGAGGTTCAAAATCAATTTATAAAGGATGACTGGTTGTTTTTACATAAAGTAAAAATGAACTTCCAAGAAAAGCTATTTAAATATACCATCATTTATAATAGTATCAAATTTTAAAAAACACTTGGTAATATATTTAAACAAGTAGATGAAAGATCTGTATAATAGATCTGTATAATATAATCTATAAAGCACAAATGAAAGTAATGAACACATGTAAATCTGCATTTATGGAGAATCAGGAAAATTGTTAAGATACATGCTGTCTACTTTGAAGTAATAAATATTGCCAATGCTAAGCTTCAAAGTGCATGTTGTATAGCAACAGAAATTAGTAAGGAAATTTACATAAAACTGAAAACTGATCCAGGACTTCCACATCTGTCTTGAATAAGAATTAAGTTGGAGTCACTACTTCACTTGATGCTGAGTGCACCATAAAATTTTACAGATTGAAATGGTATAGAATTGACATAAAACATATTAGTCTTAAAATAGATTAGTAGAGCACAAAAGAGAACCCATAAATCTACCAATTGATAGCAAATACCTTTACCAAAAATCAAAAGAAAACAAGGCAAGCATGTTGGTGTAAACCTTTAATCCCAGCACTCAAGAGAGAGACAGGAATATCTGTCTGAGTTGAGATCATACTGGCCTAAACTTCTCCTAGAAAGCCAGGGGTACATAGAAAGACCTTGTTTTAAATAACAGCACAAAATGTAGAAAAGATATTATGCACAATAAATTATGCTAGGGAAATTATCTTATAGACAATAATGAAATAGGAGCTTTTCCTTAACTGATATAGAAGGTCAACTAAAATGCATTAAGGACTTAAATGTGACTTGAAACTATGGCAGTTCTAGAAAGATAGAAGTTCTAGTGAAAAGTTCTCAGGGAGAACTTCCCCTCGGGATGGAGGTCCTCTAACTCAATGACCAGACCGAGACCACCGGATGCAATTAGCAAGAGGATTTGGTTTATTGTCGGGATACACAGGCACAGACACCTGTGGGCGCTTCAGTCACTGGGGACTGGCGCCCCACGGAACCAGGATGGGCTTTTTATAGGATTCTGGGGAGCAGAAGCAAGCATACAGAAGCAGATGCATGGTTACAGGGATATAATTGGTGGATTCTAATGTGGCAAGGGTTCAGCCGGGGCAGTTTCTAGCTACCTTCCTGGAACATTTTGACTGACTCGGCCCCCCAAAGGTTTAGCCGGGGGCAAGTTCCTAGCTACCTTCCTGAAACATAAGATTGACTCTGGCCCCCCCCCACCAGGGTGTGGGACCTCTCCGGGCTTTTTCTCATTGTCAGGCGCTCAACCCCAGTCGTCCTGTTGCCATGTCTTCAACCATACACATCCTGCTTGGCAGCTGTGTACTCAGTGTTCTAACCTTTCTCTGAACCAGTCATCTTAAGTACAGCCTTGCAAAATGGCGTTACTGCTGCTAAGCTGGGGTCTTTCATTCCCCCATTTTCTTTTAGACTTGAGTAAAATCCTTTACTCAAATCGAATTCTAAGGAATCTCTTTCTGTTGTCTTATCCTCTGGTATTGTTGGGTGAGAACAAGCGTCTGAATGACTGAGAGTCTGTTCTTTATGAACTGCATCAATCTGTTTAGAATGCAGGGGCCCAAGAGGAGGATTAGGAGGAGAATGATTAAGGGTCCCATCAAGGTGGACACCAGGGGTAGCAAACCAAGGGATCTAAACCAGCTCTCTAACCATCCCTGATGGGCTTCTCTGTCTGCCTTTTGTCTAACCTTTCTCTAAGTTTATTCATGGAGTCTTTAATTACTCTTGAATNGCAGTTCTGAATTCTCTATAAGCCTTGTATTGCNANA